>NW_024424564.1:16757837-16909888 GCF_017311325.1 Ursus maritimus
CCCCCCCCCCCCCCCCCCCCCCGGTTTCCTTTAATCCTTAATCCCTATAACACCCTCCTGGAATGGACTGGAGTTGGGATACATCTATTTTTTTTATTTTTAAATATCAACTCCTTTCCAGAGATGGCCAAACACTTCGCCTCTTGTGGTCTGACATTGTGTTGATTACTTTGACTAACTTTCTTTTGCTGTCAGCCAATAGTCTTGGACCTAACATCATTTGCCTCCCAACCCCCCTTCCTAAAAGTATTAGAAAAGCAGTATACCATATGAATACAATGATCTAAACTAAACAGGGAAAATTCTAAAAGAAAGACCTTTATGCAATAAACAAAAGCAAGGGAAAAAAGGGGCACTATTTTGTATTAAAATAGACTCATCAATGAGAAGGAAGGAGAGAAAATGGCTTCCACGGATTACAGTACCTACAGCCAAGCTGCAGCCCACTCAAGGATATGCACAGACCACCCAGGCATATGGGCAGCAAAGTAATGGAACCTATGGATAGCCCACTGATGTCAGCTATACCCAGGCTCAGATCACTGTGACCTATGGGCATACCCCCTATGCAACTTCTTATGGAACAGCCTCCTGCTGGTTACACTACTCTGACTGCCCCCCAGGCGTACAGTCTGCCTATTGAGGGGTACGGCACTGGTGCTTATGATACCACCACTGCTACAGTCACTACCACCCAGGCCTCCTATGCAGCTCAGTCCGCATATGGCACTCAGGCTGCTTACCCAGCCTTTGGGCACCAGCCAGCGGCCACTGAACCTGCAAAACCACAGGATGTAACAAATCTGCTGAGACGAGCCAACCTCAATCTAGCACAGGAGATTAAAACCGGCCCAGCCTAGGATACAGACAGAGTAACAATAGGTATCCCCAGGTACCTGGGAGCTACCCCACGGAGCCAGTCAGGGCACCACCTTCTTATCCTCCTACCAGCTACTCCTCCTACCAGCTATTCCATAGCCAACTAGTTACGATTAGAGTAGTTACTCTCAGCAGAACACCTATGGGCAGCCCAGCAGTTATGGAGAGCAGAGTAGCTATGGTCAACACAGCAGCTATGGACAGCAGCCACCCACTAGTTATCCCCCACAAACTGGATCCTACAGCCAGGCTCCAAATCAATATAGCCAGCAGAGCAGCAGCTATGGGCAGCAGAGTTCATTCCGACAGGACCACTCCAGTAGCATGGGTGTTTATGGACAGGAGTCTGGAGGATTTTCCAGACCAGGAGAGAATGGGAACATGAGTGGGCCTGATAACCGGCGCAGGGGAAGAGGGGGATTTGATTGTGGAGGCATGTGCAGAGGTGGACAGGGAGGAGGACACAGTGGAATGGGTGCTGGAGAGCGAGGTGGCTTCAGTAAGCCTGAGGGACCCATGGTTGAAGGACCAGATATTGATCTAGGTCCACCTGTAGATCCAGATGAAGACTCTGACAACAGTGCAATTTATGTGCAAGGCTTAAATGACAATGTGATCCTAGATGATCTGGCAGACTTCGTTAAGCAGTGTGGAGTTGTTAAGATAAACAAGAGAACCGGATAACCCATGATCCATATCTACTTGAACAAGGAAACAGGAAAGCCCAAAGGTGTTGCTACAGTGTCCTATGAAGACCCACCAACTGCCAAGGTTGCCATGGAGTGGTTTGATGGTAAAGATTTTCAAGGGAGCAAATTTAAGGTTTCTCTTGCTAGAAGAAGTCTCCGATGAACAGCATGCAGGGTGGTATGCCCCCCGTGAGGGCAGAGGGATGCTGCAGCCACTCTGTGGAGGTCCTGGGGGTCCCATGGGTCACAGAAGAGGCCATGGAGGAGACAGAGGTAGCTTTCCCCCAAGAGGGCCCCGGGATTCCTGAGGGAACCCACCCAGAGGAGGAAAACGTCCAGCACTGAGCTAGAGACTGACAGTGCCCCAGTCTGGGTTGTGGAAACCAGAACTAGGCCTGGAGAGAAGAATGCAACCAGTGTGAGGCCTTGAAGCCTGAAGGCTTCCTTCCACCACCCTTTCTACACCCTAGGCAGTGACCATGGCAGAGGTGGCCCTGGTGGCATGCAGGGTGGAAGAGGCAGCCTCATGGACCATGGTGGTCCCGGTAGGATGTTCAGAAGTGGTCATGGTGGAGAAAGAGGTGGCTTCCATGGTGGCTGGGGCATGGACTGAGGTGGCTTTGGTGGAGGAAGAGGAGCGGCCCTCGTGGGCCCCTGGACCTCTGATGGAACAGATGGGAGGAAGAAGAGGTGGGCATGGAGGACCGGGAAAAATGGAAAAAGACCAGCACCGTCAGGAACGCAGAGACCAGCCCTACTAGACACAGAGACCCCGCACAGCTGCGTTGACTGCCAAATTTATTTTTAAACCAGAAAGTGTTTTAAATTTATAATTCCATATATATAATGTTGGCCACAACATTATGATTATTCCTTGTCTGTACTTTAGTATTTTTCATCATTTGTAAAGAAACATTAAAACAAGTTAAATGGTAGTGTGCTGAGTTTTTTTCCTTCTTTTAAAGATGGTTGTTTAAGACTAAACAATGGGAACCCCTGTGAACATGCTCAGTATCATTGTGAAGAACCAAGAGGGCCTCTAACTGTAATAATGTTCATGGTTGTGATGTTTTATTTTTTTAAAATAAAATTACAAATGTTTATTTAAAAAAAAAAGACATCAGATATATCAACCTAACACAATGTATGGACCTCTTTTAGATTCTGTTTCAAATCACTTTTATAAAAAGACATTAATGAAACAATCAGGGAAATACTAATACTGGTTGGATATTACATGATATCAAGGAATTATTATTAATCATCTTAGGCATGATAATGATATGTGATTATTTTTATTTAAATGTCTCATTTCTTAAAGACACATACTATATAATTGGGCCCCTACTTCAGGGGAAAAAAAAAACCCACCTTCAAATTATGTCACTTTCTTTTCTCTATCTATAGGTCAAATCCATGGGAATGTACTCTACAACTACTACTTGTTATTTTCTACCTTTAAGATAGTAATCACTTCCTCTTTATCATGTCCATTTTTTTTTAAAGATTTTCATTTATTTGAGAGAAAAAGAGAAAAAATCATGAGCAGGGAGAGGAGAAGCAGACTCCCTGCCAAGCAGGGAGCCCTATGCAGGTCTCCATCCCAGGACCCCAAGATCACAACCTGAACTGAACACTTAATTGGCTGAGCCACCCAGGTGCCCCATGTCTATGATTATTTTTTGGTAAAAGTATTCAAATCAAAAGCAACTCATGCTATCTGTTATTTGCTACAGACCTCTATTAAACCACTGTGAAAGGCCAAATATCATATGACGTGTGGTAAATAAATCTGATTAAGCACATTAACATGTTCAAATTTATATAAAGCATTTGCAAATACAGATTACTCTAGAGATGCTAAGAAGCAGATGTACTGATCTCCTTGGCATTCACATGATTCAGCTACAAATAGAATTTGAACAGATTCCAAATGCACAACTGTCAAATTCATAAAAAGTAGCAAAAAAAGTCAAGTGAAAGTTTAGGCTCTGCCTTGATTAGCACTGACTGTTTTCTGGAAAGAAAATAGTTGGAAGTATTCTGTTAATGTTTTATTTCTTCGGTGCTAATATTTGACAAGAACTAAGTACTTTCAGTTTATGCAGAGATGTTCCCATTAGGTTAGCAGTGATAATCCAGAAACTGTTATAAGTTAATATTACTATGAAGATGAAAGAAAATCTTAAAATCAATTTAATCAAAGGGGCACCTGGGTGGCTCAGTCAGTTAAGCAGATGACTGACTCTTGATTTCAGCTTAGGTCGTGATCTCAGGGTCTTGGAATCAAGCCCCTCATTGGGCTCTATGCTCACAGGGGAGTCGGCTTGAGGATTCTGTCTCTCCCTCTGCACCTCTCTCATGCGCACACTCTTTCCCTCTTTAAAATAAGTCTTGGGACACCTGGGTGGCTCAGTAGGTTAAACATCTGCCTTTGGCTCAGGTCATGATCCCAAGGTCCTGGAATCAAGTCCCACATTGGGCTCCTTGCTCAGTGGGGAGTCTGCTTCTCCCTCTGCTTGCTGCTTCCCCTGCTCGTGTTCTCTCTCTCTCTTTCACAAATAAATAAAATCTTTAAAACTAAATAAATAAATCTTTTTTAAAAATCAATGTAATCAATATTACAAAGTTCATCAATACAAATTTGACTCACTGTAGTAGTATAGTATAGTGGGGTTGAGCTCCAACTCTAACATCAGATATACAATCCTAGCCCTGTCATTTACTAGCTGTGAGACCTCACCAAGGCTCTTTCCTCATCTGTAAAGTGGAATTAAAATTTTTTTTTACTTTACAGTGTTGTAATAAGAATTAAAGAACTCAAGAAACATAAACTGTTATGATTACTATCTTTGGGGAATATTACAATATGCGCAATATTACTAACTGTATTTTCACTTTACTCAGTTGTAAAAAAATTACAGACGATACTCTACCAACCTTCCATTGATACCAAAGCTTTGTGGCAACTGGCCTAATTCTGAGAATTATAGAAGATACATAGATGGGCATAACCTCAGGCCATGGAAGCAGATTTATTTAAGATTCTCTACAATCCCCAATTCAAATATCAGGTCTCACATGTGATGTGAGAATGAAAGCCATTTCTTTGGCAGCCAGGAGATAGACTCAATTTGAGAGTTGTACTTTCCATTCAAATAAGACTTCAAACAGACATTAGAGTGTTGCAAGACATGAAGTCAACACTCTAAGCCAGTCCATTCTTGCCAAACTTATTTCTTAAGTACAATGAATCATAGTAAAACAAAATTCATCTCTAAGCACAATGCAGTAATGTATACATTTCCTTATTCTTCTGCCCTTGCAATGTCACTTAGCAATCCAGAACATCTTATTTATGATAGTCAGTAGATATAAAAATGGCCTTTCGAAACCTTTGAGAGATATTAGATGTAAAGATTTGGTGGATTCAAGTTAAACATTTTGGGCTAGAATAATTATAGGTAATGTAGTATATTTTGTATAGCATCTTTCATGTTATTTGATTAATGCTCAATTATTGATGCTTAGACTGATATTGAAATAATGATATGGCAGTCTTATCCCTACTTTATAAACTCATGACTAGGAAGTAATTTGTATGGTATTACTTTAATACCATGCATATGACTAGATCCTCTTCAAACATAAACCTCATGTTTTAACACTTGTTGAAAATCTTTGTACAAGTCAATAATTTCAGTCAGAATTGCAAAATAATTTTAATACCGTCATTCATTCTATATTCTGACATTTTTTCCCAGTAAAATAGAGCTTGCCTTTATACCTAGAACTGTTTGATTACCTTAAAATATGGTTCATACAGGAAAGGAAAAATAAATAATTCCTTACTTTTAGTTAGTAATTTTCAGAGTAAAGATAATTTGGAGACAAATGGGGAAATCTGAATTTGGGTTTTAGATAAGATGAAAATTCATTGACTTGGAAAGGTAGAGATTGTTAATTTTAAAAAAGTAAATATGTTGTAAAACTGCACACCAGGTATGAAACCATTTTGGTTAAAAATACATATATATATTTATATGCATATATAGGGATAAATAAAGGTATGGAAAGATATACAGTAAGCTGTTAACAATGGTAATAGATGGGAAATATGTTTTTTTTTATTTTTCTATTTTACTTATATATAGTTTCCAACTTTCTACCATGCATGTACTACTTTCATAGTAACAGACGGTTTTTGTTTGTTTGTTTGTTTTTTAAGAAAATCACTATTTCCTACTGGGCCTATATGTAACTTCTGAGTCATCATCAACATGAAACTGTAAACATTCCAGCATGCGAGACTACCAGGGCACCAGCCTAGCTGGTTATTTCTTTAAAGCCTCTCTGCTTGCAGATTTCCTTTGCCTTTGTCTCTTACCCATGGTTCATAGGGCTGCCTCAGCACTAGATCATGTAGCCTTTGCACTGTAGCTGTCTTCACAAATTGGCAGCTTATTTGTGTGCCTCTGTTGGCCTTGGGCAGAAACTCCTTTTGTTTTTATGTCATCATATTAGTTTTTTTCTTACCTTTCTGACTCTTCTTCATTCCTACAAGTTTATCTTTCTCTGCTATTTGTTGCTCCAAAATTTCATACTCAGCCCTCTTCTCTTTCCACTTTACATCTTCTTCCTAGGAAAGAGGAGAAAATGGATCTTGTGTTCTGATTCTTTTTAATCTAATATGTAGCTCTAGCCTAGTCCTCTCTCCTGAGCAACAAAATCATATATATATGTATATATATATATATATACATATACATATATACATATATATATATAATCACTAATTATTGTACTCTCTAGTTAGACATTTATATATTTATAAATTTATATATTTACATATTGAGGTGCTCCCCTGCCTGGCTCTTAGAATAGGAATATGCTACTTTCAGAACTTTAGGGAAGAGTAACTTCCATTTTTATTTCTGCCACCTTCCCTGAGAATAAAGACCCAGCCCCTTTCTTGCCATATTTTTCAAATCTACTTACCCACGACAGATTATGTTCTGTTCTGTTTCTCATTCCATGTAATAAACTAAACATACATGGATCAGAGCCTAGGCTTGCCTTCTAGAGGCGGATCTGAGTCCTAACCCTCATTTTTTCTACTGTTGACCTCACTGAGTGTGGAGAGCAGTGATTCTGCCCAAGTTTATCTGTCCTGCAGACCCAATTTTCCTTTTATCATGCCATATCCCATTTGGACTTGGGGAGGAGAATTGAAAAGCCCGGTCGTGGCTGTACATTGAAGTCATAATGTCCATGCAGCTTTATCAGTAAGAAGGTGGTTTTTCATCTTTCTCTATCTGGCTCCCTATTAATTGGTTTTGAATTCAGAAGAGAGTTAAGACATAGGAGCAGCTGTCACTGCCTAAGCCCCACTAGTGATAGGACAACTTTATCCAAAAATAGCTGTTTAATGAGAACCTAGGTCTGAGAAAAGGAATGGAAAATGAAATCTTGCCAATCTAACAAGGGAATAAAAGATCCTAGAATAAAATGATAGCAATTATCAGATAATCAGCAAAATAGGACTTTGTTCATTTATTCCCGAATGCCTACTCTGTGTTAGGCATTGTTTCAAGAAGTTTAAAGAGTTAGAATACTTTAAACAAAAGTTACCTGGTAGTCTATGGGGCGCCTGGTTATTGGTTAAGTGCCCAACTTTTGTGTTTCGCTCAAGTTGTGATCTCGTGGGTCCTGGGATTGAGCGCTGCTTTATCGGGCTATGGAGATCAGCAGGGAGTCTGCTTGAAGATTCTCTCCCTCTGTCCCTTCCCCCACTTGAGTGCACATTTGCTCATGTCCTCTCTCTCTCATATAAATAGATTTTTAAAAAGTTACCTGGTACTCTAATTTGACTGAGTTTTGAATCATTATAATAATCAACAACAAAGCAATGCTTTATAGTCAAAGCCAGTATGATTGATTCAGCATAATTATAACACTGAGCACTTGTTTATCAAACAAGCAATTCCCATACCATATCTGATTGAACCATCAAAACAACTCTATGAGGCAGAACAGAATTGAAAAAAAAAAAAGTCAATGATTTAACTGAACAGAGATTTATTTCTTACTCCAAAATGTTGGCTCTGGCTGCAGACAACTGTCTTCCATGCAATGGCATGATAATCTAGGCTCTTTCAACCTGTGGTGCCGCCATCTTTTTTTTTTTCAATTTTAATAATATTTTTTTATTATATTATGTTAGTCACCATACAGTACATCCCTGGTTTTTTGATGTAAAGTTCAATGATTCATTAGTTGCGTATAACACCCGGTGCACCATGCAATACGTGCCCTCCTTACTACCCATCACCAGCCTATCCCATTCCCCCACCTCCCTCCTCTCTGAAGCCCTCAGTTTCTCAGAGTCCATAGTCCCTCATGCTTCATTCCCCCTTCTGATTACCCCCCTTTCTTTATCCCTTTCTTCTCCTACCGATCTTCCTAGTTCTTATGTTCCATCGATGAGAGAAACCATATGATAATTGTCTTTCTCTGCTTGACTTATTTCACTTAGCATTATCTCCTCCAGTGCCGTCCATGTTGCAGCAAATGTTGAGAAATCGTTCTTTTTGATAGCTGAGTAATATATGAGTCTTCTTCCATGATTGCCCCAGTAGGAGAAGGACTGGGGGGTTTCATATTGGCTTTTCATGGCCTCATCCGGAAACTGACACATGTCAATTCCACCGTATTTCATTGCCAGACTGAGTCACATGGACCCATCCAGTTGCTGGGGTGCTGAGAAGGAACAGTCAATCCACTGAATGCCCAGAAGAGAAAGAACTGAATATTGACTAACATTAGCAATGTGTACCATAAATAGCTATCATTACTGTTCTTTTTGTATAGGTGAGGAAATGGAGGACTAGCAACGTCAAGGAACTCATTCAAGGTTACATAGAAAGTAAGCAGAGGGAGCATTATGTGAACCTAGATAATCTGACCCCAGAATTCATGCTTAACCTCTAGCCTATAATACTGCCCAACTGCACACTGGAACTCTGGCAGAGTCCAACCACCACTAGAGATATTTAATTCAATTTATATAAATTCAGTTCAATTCAGTCCACATACATTTACTGAATGCTCTCTTTGTGCCAGTCATTGCAGTTGCATCTGAAGGAAGGTTGGATTATTTGACCATATAGATCTCTTCCAACACAGCTGCTTCCATTTCTATGGAGAACCATGACTAATACAACAACCTTAAAATTAGTCTCTATAAAAGAAAGTTAGGAAATGATACTTTATTAAATTTTAAGTTAAAAATGAGATCCTATGCAAATCTTAATTACTTTGATCTTAGAATGTCAACTGAAATAGAAGAATCCTAGAATAACCTACAGAAATTAGTCAATGTTTATTGTATTTTCTACAACACAAAGTTAAAAAAAAACTCATTGGATACGAAATATATAGATTTTTGCGAAGAACCTTGTGAACTGTAAGAACAACCAAAACAATCTGTCAAATATAGGCCTTAGTATATAGATTTTACTTAGGGGAGTGTTCTAATGATCTTCACAAATTCAATATTGTGAGAATGTGTGACTCGGTGTTAATTATAATTTTTGAAGGAATTTAGTTCTATACAACCGAGAATGCTCAGGGTCTCTCCAATTTTAATGTGTTTTCCTATACATGATGCTGTTTCTGAAGTATTTAGTTGCCCCCTGCTGGTCATATAATTATAAAATTCCTAAAGATAAGTATTTCTCAGATTGCATGTGATGACAAACTTCTGAGATGCTTTAAACTTTTTCATCAAATGAATTCACAGTGGATTTCCAGTGCTCAATTGAGATATATAAGTTAACCCAGAGTTCTTAAATACAATCTTCTTCCTATAATATGCATTTCATATTTTATGTCTCTTCAGGTCCTTTTTGGAACCATGTAGGGATAAATTATCAAATTGAGAGGGGAAAATAGCACTTGTTCAAGTATTTTTTTTTAAAGATTTTATTTATTTATTTGACAGAGAGAGACAGTCAGCGAGAGAGGGAACACAAGCAGGGGGAGTGGGAGAGGAAGAAGCAGGCTCCTAGCGGAGAAGCCTGATGTGGGGCTTGATCCCAGAACACTGGGATCACACCCTGAGCAGGAGACAGACGCTTAACGACTGAGCCACCCAGGCACCCCTTGTTTAAGTATTTTAAAAACTATTTTTATCCTGTCTTTACTACCACCTCTCTGGCTAATGTTGGACAAGGAACTTTAACTTCTTGGTATTTATTTCCTCATCTGTAATATGAAGAATAATTGACATACAATCAACTGTACATATTTAAAGTATAATTTGATAAGTTTGACATATGTATTCAACTGTGAACTATTGCTACTATAGTTAAAGATAGCTCAAGATAGTGAACATATTTATCATTCCCAAAAGTTTTTTTTTTAATTATTTATTTTGAGAGGGAAATTGGGAGAGTGCGTGCGAGCAGGAGGAGGGGCAGAGGGAGAGAAAGAATCCCAAGCAGACTCCCTGCCAAGAGGGGAGCCTAATGCAGGACTGGATCCCACGACCCTGAGATCATGATCTGAGCTGAATTCAAGAACCAGAGGCTTAACTTACTGAGCCACCCAGACACCCTATTTCCAAAAGTTTTTTTGTGCCACTTTATATTTCCTTCTTCCTGCCTCCTGCCCCTCCCATCCATCTCCCATCCTCCAGTAACCACTGATGTGCTCTCTGTCACTATAGATTAGTTTGCATCTTCCAGAGAAAAACAAATTTTAAGCTCACCAGTTTAAAGACTAAAATGAGGTATGGAAAAACTTAAATTCTTTTTAAATATTAAAAACTTTATTTTGAGGGTGCCTGGGTGGCTCAGTTGGTTAAGTTTCTGCCTTCAGCTCAGATCATGATCCCAGAGTTCCAGGATTGAGTCCTCATCAGGCTCTCTGCTCAGCGGGGAGCCCTCTTCTCCTCCTCCCTCTGCCTGCTACTACTCCTGCTTTTGCGTGTTCTCTCTCTCTGTGTCAAATAAATACATAAAATCTTTTAAAAAAAAGCTTAAAAAAGAGGACTTTAACTTTAGAGTCAACAGATATAAGCTTGGGTCTTGGCTATGTTGTTTACTAGCTGTGTGACCTTGGTCAAGTTACTCAACATCCTAACTCCGAGGATAACAGTTTCCCACACTTAGGAGAAAGGATAAGAATATCATCTATCCCCATAAAGATGTTGGGAAATTGCATGCAGACAATTAGCTCAGTGCTGGGCCTGTAATATAATACGCTCAACCAATGGTAGCCGTATGTCTCTAGACATTTCAAAGAGCACCAATCCAGTTTTAAGAAAAGGAAATGAGAACCTTCACCATGTAGCCAGTGTAATCTTAAGGCAACCATTTTAGAAGTTTTACGTGAGAATAATTCACTGTGCTAGCTATGATATCCAGATGACTCTGACTCAGGTCCTTCTCTTAAGCATCTCATTGATTTTCTTTCCTCATAACTCCTTCCCCAAGTGTCATAGTTTTCATTTCTTTGTAATTCCATCCCTACCTCACATATGACCTGACAGTCTTCTCATTTCACCTTTATGATTTGACAAATAACTTGGCCATAGTAAAAAAATAAAAAACCAAGGTGCTTATTCACACAAAGGGCTATTTCAGGAGATTGAGGCTGTGCCTCAGATCTTCTCAATCAAACCATTGGGCCTCTAAGAAGTTTAAAGGTGCTTTCCTCAGCCCTAGGCTCTCAGTAGGAGCCAAAGATAGAGATGAGATTATTTTATAGAAACAAACTGTAGATTGAGTGGTCTTTGTCTAACAGAGTGAACCCCATTGAAATACTTGAAGACGCACCAAGTTCTTGAGAAATTTATTTCAGCAGAAGCAGTGCCAGCTTGGAATGAGAAAGAGAGTAAAACAAAAGGAGGCTGTCAGACTGCCCCTCCCCAATTTTATTGGCAGGATGTAGTCTGATAAACCTACTCATCTGTGAACACATGCTACCTTCCATAAAAAAGGAAGGATGACTCAGAGGGCTGAACCAAGAACCCAGGAGGCAGAGCCAGGAGCCTTGCAGGATTATTCCCAAGCCAAAGAACCTAATCAAGAAACTCCCAACATTCACCCAGTTGTATTTCAAAATGCTATGGGGGTGCCTGGGTGGCTCAGTTGGTTAAGCATCTGCCTTCGGCTCAGGTCATGATCTCATGGTCGTGGGATCAAGCCCTGCATCAAGCTCTCCACTCAGTGACAAGTCTGCTTCTCCCTCTGCCTCTGTAGTCAATTTTGCTCTCTCTCAAATAAATAAATAAAATCTTTAAAAAACAAAACAAAACAAAATGCTATGGACCAAGAAATATACCTTTCGTTTTACCTTTTTTTAAGCCTTTCATTTCCCCTGTTTGAACTTGAATGTCTTTAACTGTTATACTCAATCTGTGCCACCACTTAATGTTGGAGGCAGATCACTTGTTTCTTTAGTTTCTCAGGCCCATAGATGAAGAGTAATTGTACCCAGGAACTAACTTTTTCTGAGTCTACTCAAGACTGGCAACCTTCCAAGTCACCCCAAGTGTTGTACATGACGATTCTCTGTTCCTTTTTCCTAGTGGTAGAATACTTCTCCCTTCAGTCTCCCTTCTAGTCTCCCACCAGTACCTTCTATTGGTTGAACCTAACTAGAAACCAGTTGGCAAATGGTTACTGGGAAGTATGGTTTAACCTGGTCATGTCCTGTGATTCAGAGTGTAGAGCAAGGAAGAGTCTGGGAAGGATGGATCTGAGAGAAAATAGGCTAATGACCACTGTAGAGTCTGCACTTAGAAAGCTTTTTACATCTGGAAATTTGTTACAGCTCAGCTCTAATTTGGTCTGTTCTCTGATGAAAGATTAGACCCTCCTTCCCATTTCTATCCTGTTTTTGTCAGTGTTTTTTTTTGTTTGTTTGTTTTTTAACATCTTAGGTCAACGTTTGCTTTTTCCTTTATCGACTTTGTCTGATTGATGGGACCATTGTCTACCATCAAGACAAGTAATTAGACCATTTTTCCTTTTCATTATTGAATTCCCCCAATAGCAATAATATAGCCCACCACTTTAGATGTCAAACCCTCCTTTTCACATTACCTATATTTTCCATTTTCCTTGTCCTTCATCTCTTTTGCTATACTTTAGCCATGTACAACTAGTTTGGGGAGCAACAAACTATTTAAACTGGCATACAGATGTTCTTGCATCAAATTGATGCAGTTCCCAAGGTCTACTACAACTTATATCAGGGAAACTCTTGCATACAGGAGACCAGATTTGGAGCTGGTTATGAAAATCTCATTCCTAAAGCCCTCTATACATTATCCAATCTCTTCTTGGGCCTCCTCCCCACCACCAAGATCATAAAGCTAAAACTCCTCTTCATTTTCTCTATCTATCCCATATTCGATCAGTCTGTCTTCCTCTAAAGCAAGATAAGCACCCCAGTTTCTTGCAGCCCACAATTTCCACTCCAATTCTAGTGGATGATATAGATTATGAGCTTAGACCACCTGATCACCTAACTATAGTGAAGATAATTATAGTTTTCTTAACTAGAAAGGGTATGCTTCAGAAGAACAGACCTAGGACCTCAGCACCCAAATCCACACATTGCAGCTGGTGTGGGAGCTCTATTCCCATTAAGCCTAGGCCCCCGTCTGTCATGGAGGGGCTACCTTGAGGTGGGGGCATCAGAACTCTGACCAAATAAAGATAAAGTTTGGATCAAACATCAATAAACCAGGGGATGCAGATAATCCTAACCTCATCTGACTCTCTGCTACTTTGACCAAAGACAGATTTGAACAATTTCTTTTTTTAAAAAAATATTTTATTTATTTATTTGACAGTGAGAGAGGGAACACAAGCAAAGGGAGCGTGAGAGGGAGAAGCAGGCTTCCCGCCTAACAGGGAGCCCAATGCAGGGCTTGATCCCAGGACCCTGGGATCACGACCTGAGCCAAAGGCAGAGGTTTAACGGCTCAGCCATCCAGGCGCCCCAGTTTGAACAATTTCTGAACCAAAAATACATAGTCATTTACACAGGGGAGCTACCCATTCCTTAACCTCTGTTTCCTAAGAGTCCTAAGAAGACTGCGCTGGGGGAGGCCTGCCAAGGGCAGCAGTTCTTAAATGTTTGGTCTTAGGTCCCACTTATACTTTAAAAAATTATGGAGAATTCCAAAGAGCTTTTGTTTATATGGATTACATTTGTTGATATTTACCATGTTATAAATTTAAAGCATAATTTTAAAAAAATTTATTGATTCCTTTAAAATTTACAATAATAAACCCATTATATTTTAACATAAATAACATACATTTCATAAAATTTAACTGTATTTTCCAAAATAATTTAGTGAAAAGAGTAGTATTGGTTTTACATTTTTTTGCAAGTCCCTTTAATGACTGGCTTTATAGAGGACAGATCAATTCTTTTATTATTTTATTTTATTATTTTTTTTTAGATTTTATTTATTTGTTTGAAAGAGAGAGAGAGAGCATGGGGGTGGGAGGGCGAGGGACAAGCAGACTTGATGCTAAGTGCAGAGCCCGATGCAGAGCTCCATCCCACAAACCTGAGACCATGACTTGAACCGAAATTAAGAGTTGAGCCACCCAGGTGCTCCCTTCTATATATTTATGAAATATAATTGACATACAATATTAGTTTCATGTGTACAACATAGTGACAATTATATACATTACAAAATGCTCACCACAATAAATGTGGTTACCATCTCTCATCATACAAAGTTATTAGAATATTATTGACTATATTCCTTATGCTGTATTTTCATTTCTGTGACTTACTTATAACTGGAAGTTTGTACCTCTTAATGCTCTTCCACTATTTCATTTATACCCCCAACCCCTTTCCCTCTGGCATCACCAGTTGTTCTTTACATTTTATGAGTTTGTTTCTGTTTGTTTTATTTTTTAGATTTCATGTATATCATATGATACTTGTCTTTTTCTGACTTATTTTACTTAGCATAAACCCCTCTATGTCCATCCATATTGTGAATGGCAAGATTTCATTCTTTTTTATGATGAGCAGTAGTCCATTGTGTAGATATATCACATCTTCTTTATCCAGTCATCTATTTACACTTAGGTTGCTTCCATATCTTGGCTATTGTAAACAGTGCTATAATAAGCCTACGACTGCATATATCTTTTTGAATTAGTGTTTTTGTTTCTTTAGGTAAATACCCAGAAATGGAATTACTGGGTTGTATGGTATTTCTATTTTTTTAAAGATTTATTTATTTATTTGAGACAGAGAGCGAGCACATGAATGGGGGAAGGGGTATTGAGAGAGGGAGAGAAGCAGCCTCCTCAATGAGGGAGGCTGACCCGGTGCCAATCCCATGACACTGAGATCATGACCCAAGTCAAAATCAAGAGTTGGACACTTAACTCACTGTGCCACCCAGGCGGCCCAGGTATTTCTATTTTTAATTTTTTGAGGTAACTTTATACTGTTGTCCATTCCCACAAATTTACATTCCCACAAATAATACATAAGCGTTCCCTTTTCTCCACATCTTTGCCAACACTTGTTTTTTCTTATCTTTTTGATATTAACCATTCAGACTGGTGTAAGGTAATACCTCACTATGGTTTTGATTTGCAATTCCCTGATGATTAATGATGTTGAATATCTTTTCATGTGTCTGTTGACCATTGGCATGTCTTCTTTGTAAGAATGTCTATACTGGTTCTCTGCTCATTTTTTAATTGGATTATTTGTTTTTATGTGTGTGTTGAGTTGCATGAGTTCTTTATGTATTTTGGATGTTAACCTCCTATTAGATATATAATTTTCAAATATATTCTTTCATTCAGTAGGTTGCCTTTTCCATTTTTTAAAAATCATTTCCTTCACTGTGCAAAAGCTTTTTAGTTTAATGTAGTCCCAACTTTTAATTTTTACTTTTTTTCCCCTTGCTTGAGGGGACAGATCTGGAAAAATAATGCTAAGTCCAATTTCTAAGAGTTTACTGCCTATGTTTTCTTTTAGGAGTTTTATGGTTTCAGGTCTTACATTTAGGTCTTTAATCCATTTTCAGTTTATTTTTGTGTATGGTGTAAAAAAGTGGTCCCATTTTGTTCTTTTGCATGTAGCTATCCCGTTTTCACAACACCATTTATTGAAGAGACTGTCTTTTCCCCATTGTATATTCTTGTCATATTTACCATAAATTAATAGACTATATAAGCATATTTCTGGGCTCTCTATTCTGTTCTATTGATCTATGTGTCTGTTTGTGCCAGTACCATATTGTTTTGATCACTATAGCTTTGCAGTATAGTTTGAAATCTGGGATTGTGATACCTCCAGCTTTGCTCTTCTTTCTCAAGATTGCTTTGCTAATTCAGTATCATTTGTGGATTCCATACAAATTTTAGGATTATTTATTTTAGTTCTGTGAAAAAATACTATTGGTATTTTGATAAAGATTGCATTGAATCTATAGATTGCTTTGGGTAGTATGGACATTTTAACAATATTAATTATTCCAGTCCATGAGCATGGTGTATCTTTTCATTTGTGTCATTTTCAATTTCTTTTATCAGTGTTTTATAATTTTCAGAGTACAGATCTTTCACCTTCTTAATTTTTTTCCTAGGTATTTTTTTGGATGCAATTGTAAATGAGATGATTTTCTTAATTTCTTTTTCTGCTACTTTGTTATTAGTGTTTAAAAATGCAACAGATTTCTGTGTAATTGATTTTGTATCCTGCAACCTGAAGTCATTTATTAGTTCTAATAGTCTTTGGTGGAGTCTTTAGGGTTCTGTACATCCTGTATCATGTTATCTGCAAATAGTGACAGTTTCACATTTTCCTCACCAATTTGGATGCCTTTTATTTCCTTTTCTTATCTGATTTCTGTGGCTAGGACTTCCAGTATTATGTTGAGTAAATACAGTGAGAGTAGGCATCCTTGTCTTGTTCCTGATCTTAGAGAAAACACTTTCAAACTTTCATCATTGAGTATGATATTAGCTATGGGTTTGTCATATATGGCCTTTATTATGTTGAGGCATGTTCACTCTAAACCCACTTTATTGAGAGTTTTTTATCATGAGTGGATGTTAAATTTTGTCAGCTGTTTTTTCTGCATCTATTGAGGTGATCATATGATTTTTATCCTTCATTTTGTTAATGTGGTATATTACATTGATTAATGTGCTGATATTGAGCCATCCTTGCATCCCCAGACTAAATCTCACTTGACAAGCTGAATGATCCTTTTGATGTATTTTTTTAAAGTTTTAATTATAATTCAAGTTAGTTAGCATATTAATATATTTTTAAATTCAGTTTGATTATATTTTATTGAGGATTTTTGCATCTAGGTTTATCAGGAATATTGGTTTGTAATTTTCTTTTTTTGTACTGGTTTCTTTCTTTGTCTGGTTTTGGTAGAATGAATTTGGAGATTTCCTTCCTCTTCTATTTTTAAAAATAGTTTGAGAAGAATAGGCATTAATTCTTCTTTAAATGTTTGGTAGAATTCACCTGTGAAGCTATCTGGTCCTGGACTTTTGTTTATTGAGAGTTTTTTTTTTATTTTTTATTTTCATTTTTATTTATTTGCTTTTTTTAAATTTTATTTATTTGTCAGAGAGAGAGAGTGAGCAGAAGCAGGGGGAGCAGCAGGTAGAGGGCAAAGCAGGCTCCCCGCTGAGCAGGGAGGCTGATGTGGGATCAAGACCCTGAGATCATGACCTGAGCCAAAGGCAGATGCTTAACCAACTGAGCCACCCAGGCATCCCCAAAAGGGTTTTTTTGTTTGTTTGTTTGTTTGTTTGTTTGTTTGTTTGTTTGTTTTACCAACCGATTTCATTACTAGTAATTGGTCTGTTCAGATTCTCTATTTCTTTCTGATTCAGTGTTGGGATATTGTATGTTTCTATGAGTTTATTTCTTCTAGGTTATCCAATTTGTTGGCATATAATTCTTCATAGTTGTCTGTTATAATCCTTTGTATTTCTGTGATATTGGTTGTAACTATTCTTTCATTTCCGTTTTTATTTATGTTATCTCTCTGTTTTTCTTGATGAATCTGGTTAAAGGTTTATCAATTTTGTTTATCTTTTTGAAGAACCAGCTCTTAGTTTCATTGACAATTTCTATTGTTTTTTTAGTCTCTACTTCATTGTTTCTGCTCTGATCTTTAGTTACTTAATTAGAGCCTTCTACTAACTTTGGACTTTGTTTTCTTTTGGTAGTTACTTTAGATGTAAGGTAAATTATTTATGTGAGATTTCCCATAGCACTTCTGTTCCTGAGAAAAACTCTTGCAATTACCGCCCCTCTGGCATATGTCCTAAAATTAGTAAATCTCCTCCATGTATAACGTAGCCAGTTTCAAACTGCTGCTTGTCTCCTGGATCTCGGACCTATTGATACAGCATGCTGGTCCTTTAGGAACAGAGACTTGGTTTTCTGTAGTTCCCTGGCTCTTCCAGAGGTAAGCCCCACTGATTCTCATAGTTCATGGAAGTAAACTCACTGATTTTTAAAACCAGACATTGTGGTGGCTTGTTTTCCCAGTGCAGGTCCCCAGCGCTTGGGTGCTCAATGGGGGGCTTGATCTCTTGCTCCTCCACACCTGTGGGTTGGCTGTACTGGTAGTTTGGTTCCTCATCAAGTCTCTACCCTTCCTATCCTTCTTGATATGACCTTCTTTTTATGACTTTACTGTGAAGATCCATTCTGCTAGCCTTCAGGTCATTTTCAGAGTGAATTACATTACATGTAGTTTTTGCCATAATATGTCTATGGGAGGAGGTCAGCTCAAGATCCTCCTACTCTGCTATCTTCCCCTGCCTATTGGCAAACTCTACTTTCTGAAACCTAAAATCATTCTTATTCAGACATCATCATTGTTAATATTTAAGTAGGAGAGTATTGTTAACATTTTACTTCCAAATGAGGCTACCTTCTGAGTACAGTTGCCATAGAGCAAATTCAGGACAACTCAATTCTTATATCTACTTCTGTATTCAGTCTGTTCTGGTATTTGTTTTGGTTGAAATAAGTTTAGAAAATGCAGTCTCACACATATATGTAATTGGAAAAGGAAGGAATGTTTTAATAGTTTTTTAAAAATATAATTATGAATATTCTTCTTTGATATCATACTGCGAAAACCCTACAAGTGATAGTTTCTTAAAGATTAGTAGCAATGTGGAATCTGAAATCATATGTATGGTCACTTATATACTGTAACATTAAAATCTACTGATATATTATGGTGTATCTTGAATTTTGAATGGATCTTTTACCTATGCATTATTTTGTAAGATCATTCATTGGTCATTTGGAAAATAGTGGTTTACTGAGGTATGCATATCTTCCAAACGTTGATACATTTCATTTGAAATATCAAGACTCACATTCATGATTATCACCACTGATCTCATTAGGAAAGTCCTTAAGAATTAGGAAATTGTCAAACTCATGGGTAGATAGAAGTTTTCCAAAATTCTGAGTTTTTTCTTGAGAGCTCAAATTTTATCTTTAACAACAAACGCTGTAAGTTGTTTCCATTGAAGTAACAGACTTCACTAAGTTTTGAGACAATGTCTGCCAAATACCCAAGTCTGAATAACCATATTTTGTTTGCCTGTCATTCTTTTTTAAATTTTTATTTTATTTAAATTCAATTAGTTATCATATAGTTCATTAATACTTTCAGAGGTAGAGTTCAGTGATTCATCAGTTGCATATAACACCCAGTGCTCATTACATCACATGCCCTCCTTAATGCCCATCACCCAGTTACCCCATCCCCTCAGCCACCTACCCTCCAGCAACCCTCAATTTGTTTCCTATAGTTAAGAGTCTGTTATGGTTTGTCTCCGTCTCTGATTTTGTCTTATTTTATTTTTCCCTCCCTTCCCCTATGATCCTCTTTTTTGTTTCTTAAATTCCACCTATGAGTGAAATCATGATAACTGTCTTTCTCTGATTGACTTATTTCACCTAGCATAATACTCACTAGTTTCATCCATGTCATTGCAAAGGGTAAGATTTCATTTTTTTTGATGTCTGAGTAATATTCCATTATAGACACACACACACACACACACACATACACACATATCTTCTTTCATCTTCATCATCATCATCTGTTGATAGATATCTGGGATCTTTCCATAGTTTGGTTATTGTGGACATTGCTGCTATAAACATTGGCATGCAGATGCCCCTTGGATCACTATGCTTGTATCCTTTGGGTAAATACCTAGTAATGCAATTTCTGGGTCATAGGGTAGCTCAAATTTTTAACTTTTTGAGGAACCTCCATGCTGTTTCCCAGAGTGGCTATACCAGCTTGCATTCCCACTAGCAGTATAAGAGCATACCCCTTTCTCTGCATTCTCACCTACATTTGTTGTTTCCTGACTAGTTAATTTTAGCCATTCTGACTGGTGTGAGGTGGTATCTCATGGTGGTTTTGGTCTGTATTTCCCTGATTCCAAGTGATGTTGAACAATTTTTCCATATTTTTTTTAAGATTTTATTTATTTATTCATTTATTTGAGAGAGAGCAAGAGAGCACAAGCAGGGAGAGCAGTAGAGGGAGAGGGAGAAGGAGAAGGAGGTTCCCCACTGAGCAAGGAGCCCCATGTAGGGCTTGATAGCAGCACCCTGGGATCACAATCTGAGCCGAAGGCAGACACTTAACCGACTGAGCCACCCAGGCACCCCAGCCATTTGTATGTCTTATTTGGAGAAATATCTGTTCATGTCTTCTATTTCTTGACTGGATTATTTGTTTTTTGGATGTTGAGTTTGATAAGTTCTTTATAGATCTTGGGCACTAGCCCATTATCTGATAAGACATTTGCAAATATCTTCTCCCTTCTCTATGTTGTTTTTAGGCTTTGTCAACTGTTTTGTTGTGCAAAAGCTTTTTATCTTGATGAAGTCCCAGTAGTTCATTTTGTGTGTCATTCTTTCAAGTAAAAACGGTGTTACATATAAAAAGTGGCTTGTTCAACCCCAAAACTGAGTCACATAAATCCTCTTTCTCAGGACAACCATTGTGCCTTGGTATTCAGCAGGAATGTTTTGTGCATTTTGTATCATAGAATTTTTAAAAGACATGGAATCAGCAGTTCAAATTAAATAAAATTAGTAATTGTTGCTATTTTATCAAGCATATTATTAAATGAAACTCTTTTTTTTTCTTGTGAGTATATAGCAGTGACCAATACAATGACTATTAGTCTAGATTGGTATTACTGTCTTGATTTCTATTAATGCACCAGCAATTTTTCCCACCATTACCTTTGTATTATAGTACAAATGTCAACACAGCTTGAAAGGCAAATAATGTCTTAGTATTATTTTGACAATTGTTTTGACCTTGCAGATACTTGAAAGGTTTTTAAGGACTCCATGGGGTCTACAGACCCATTTTGAGACCAAGAGCAAACCTAACTTGTAAGTGGTAGCAATCCATTTTTCACACAACTTGCAATCACACACAATTTTTCACACTCTGAGAAGAGTCTATGGTGTTTTAAGCAGTCCTGGCCTAACTCCTCTCACCAACATTTTCTGCTTAGTGGTAATCATGACCCATCATATTCTCTTCTGGTTCTAGCTTATTTCCCCATTTCTAACTCTCCATTCTTCTTGCCAAAAAAAAGACTCCTGGTCTCTCTTTTTGTCTGCCTCATCAAACCCCACATTATTTTCTAATGATTCCAGTTTAATTCTTAACCTTATTGCCAGGAATCAACCTACCCCTTCAGGGTAGAATTTTATTTCATTGTATGTATGCATGTATGTATGTATTTAATGAATTAAATAAATTCATTGATTTTAAAATGAATTTTCTGCAGATCTACTATTTCACTTGCTAGAGAGATAGCATTTGCTTTGGGCCTTAAAGAGTGACATGATTTGGACAGGTGAAATGAGACTGTACTTTTTTCAAAGTATAAGAAATAATAATAGTTGTACGAAGGTAAAAAAGCATAGGGACTGCTTAGGAAAAGGCAAGAAGGATGCAGATAATAGAATAATTGAAAGACAAGTCAGAAAGGTAGTAAGGGGTCATCTCGTGGAAGGTGTTGAATGCCTAGAGTTCATTTTGTAAGCAGTGGGGAGCTACCAGGGATGTTTCAGAAGAGGCAGAGGTAATGGGGTAAAACAGGCTCAATAATCAAAGCATTATTTGTGTAAGATTTATTTGTCAACTCCAGATGAAAAGAATTTGATGGAGAAAAGAGACCTAAGGCAAGAAAACCAGGTTAGAGGCCTGACCTAGGATGGTGGCCCTAGAGGTGGAGATGTGTGGAAATAGATTTTGAGAACAGTGAGGAAGTAAGATCAGTAAGTGGTGGTGAGGGAAGAGTGGTTGTGAAAAAATGATTAGAGCTTTAAGTATGAGTTACTGGGAGAACGGCGATGCTCTTCACAGAAATCAGGAAGTCAGAAAAAGGAATGGTTTGTGTGAGGCAAAATGATGAGTTCAGTTTTCTACCTATTAGGCATATAAGTAGCATACCCAAAGGGAACTAATTTTATACATTTACAAGAACTGGAACCTAACAGATATTAGAAGATTGTGGTTATTAGGTGTATAAGTGGCTATGCTCAAGAGGGAGCTAATTTTATAGCACTTACAAGAACTGAAACCTAATATATTAGGATGTTAGAAGATGGTGGTTATAGCTGGACTGGCTTTATATTGTCTCTTTACAATATAAGTGTAAAGAGGAAAATGCAGTCAGTATTTTAATTCTCTGTGGAGTTTCTTTCTAGACATCTGTAGCTTTCTTGTGGTCCATGTAACACAAAGATAGCTCTAATAAAGTGATACATATTTATCAAATGATTTGCATGTATTATTTATTATGCTAAATTTTGCCAGTCAGTCCTCATAACAACACTTAGGTAGTAGTATCTGGATTTTTCATAAGAGAAATCAAGATGCAAAGAGGTTAAGTAACTTTCTCAAGGTCAAACAAGAAATGGTGGAATGACATTTGAAACCAGGTTCTATGTGGTTTCAAAGTTCTTGTTTCTTCTACTCTATGTGGCTGAAGTATTCATTTGCCTTTCTCCCTTTTCCTTTTCACAAAATGAAAAAGAAATAGTGCCTTTTAGCATGGACTATTAGTTCTTACTATATGATTGTATCCAGAGATACATTTAATGCCTGCTTAGGACATCTATCTTAAGAAAGGCTTCTGCTCAAGGACTTTTTTTCCTTTAAGTTTTATCAAGATATATTTGATATACATTACTGTGTAAGTTTAAGGTGTATGGCATAATGATTTCACTTACATATATTGTAAAATTATTACTGCAATAAGTTTAGTTAGCATCCATCATCTTATATGGATAAAATAAAAAGAGAAAGTAAAACAAACAAATGAACAAACATTTTTTCCCTTGGTGAGAAGAACTCTTAGGATTTACTCTTTTAACAACTTTTCCATAAATCATACAGCCATGTTGACTATAGTCATCATAATGTACATCACATCTCTAGTTAGTATTTATCTTGTAATTAGATGTTTTTACCTTTTGACCATCATCCTCCAATTCCCTTCTCCTTATCCCCTACCTTGGTAACCACAAATCTGATTTTTTAAAATGAGTTTAATTAATTTATTTTATTTTTTAATTAATTAATTATTTTTTAGAAGATTTTATTTATTTATTTGAGAAAGAGAGGAGTATGAGCAGAGGAGAGGGGCGGAGGCAGAGGGAGAAGCAGACTCCCCAGTGAGCATGGAGCCTGATGCAGGACTTGATCCCAGGACTGGGATCATGACCCGAGCCTAAGGTAGACGCTTAATGGACTGAGCCACTTAGGCGCCCTATTTTTAAATTTTTTTAAGTTTGATTTTTATTTTTAAAGATTCTGCATATAAGTGAGATCTTACAGTCTTTGTCTTAATCTGTCTTATTTCCCATATCATATTGCCCTTAAGGTCTACCCATGATGCCACATATAGCAGGATTCCCTCATTTTTATGGCTAAGTCATATTCTATCGTATATATATGTCAAGCTTCTTTGTCCATTCATCCATTGATGGACACTTAGGTTGTTTCCATGTCTTGGCTATTGCAAACAATGCTATGATGAACATAGGGGTACAGATAGCCTTTTGAGTTAGTGTTTTTGTTTCCTTTGGATATATTCCCAGAAGTTGAATTGCTGGATAATATGGTATTTCTATTTTTAATTTTTTGAGGGTCCTCCATACTGTTTTCCATAGTGGTTGTACCAGTTTACAATCTCACCAGCAGTGCACAAGGGTTCCCCTTTGTCTGCATCCTTGCCAGTATTTGTTATCTCTTGTCTTTTTGATGATGGCTATTCTAACAAGCTTGAGGTGATATTTATTTGCGGTTTTTATTTGCATTTCTTAATGACTAGTGATGTTGAACATCTCTTCAGGTACCTTTTGGCCTTTCATATATCTTCTTTGGAAAAAGGTCTATTCAGATTTTTTGTCTATTTTTAATTGGATATTATTATTATTATTATGGCTATTGAGTTGTATGAGTTCTTTATATATTTTTGGATATTAACCCCTTATCAGATATATGGTTTGCAAATGTTTTTTTCCCATTCTGTGTGTTGTCTTTTCATTTTGTTGGTTGTATTTTTGCTGTGCAAGAGCTTTATAGTTTGATGTATTTCTACTTGTTAATTTTTTATTTTGTTGCTAGTGCTTTAGGTGTCATATCTGAAAAATTATTGCCAAGACCCATGTACAGGAGCTTTTATCCTAATTTTTTTTCTATGAGTTACATAGCTTCAGGTCTTGTTTTTAAGTTTTAAATCCATTTCAAGTTAATTTTTGTGAATGGTATAAGATAGGGGTCTAGTTTCATTCTTTTACATGTGAATATCAATTTTTTTATCTTTTACATGTGAATGTAAAATGAATCATCTTTTACATGTGAATATCAAAAAGTATTTATTGAAGAGACTTTCTTTTCTCCAGTGAGAGGCTGTCCTTGGGGCAACTACCACACTTTTTCCACTGGAATGACAATTCCTCTCCTTTATTTAAGTTTTAAAATATGACTATAGTAAAGTCATTAGAAAATAATAAAGGGCTAGGTAAGTTCCTCTAAAGCCACTTTAAATTTAGGCAAATAATAGAGAATGCTCTTAATAACAAGTTTGAACATTCAAGTGTGGAAGTCTTCCTCTAGACAGAGGATGATGAGTCTAGAAATTAACATTATGTTTAGATACTCCCACAGAGTGCGATGAGCAGTGATCCAAGAAAGACATGCCTGTGCTATGTCCTTTACATGCGTCACCTGGCATTTGGTGCTCAAGGGATGTAAGTCCCTTTCCCTTTTGCATTTTACAAAATACTTCCACACATCTCATTTCATTTTTCTATATATTAAAAAGAAAATCCCAAGGAATAAACCGTTATTCTTATTGTACTGATATATAAGAATCTTTATGTGTTGAGGCTGAGAATAACTTGATAATTCTGCAGTTCGGTCTCTCTAAACTGAATGTTCCAGATTTATTAGATTGATCATGTAGGAATTGATCATGCGTCCCTCTGACCACTTAGCTGTGATAATGACAGAAAGTCTGATAGGACAGTTCTTCTTGTTTACAGTCCGAACTGAACATGGTTCCCACTTAAGTGAAGACCCAAGACACTTTCTGTGTAACAACACTGAACTTCCCTTGTGCAGTGGCTGAGGACACTACTGTTAGTCCCTTTATCCCTAGGGTTGAATGGGTAACATTTTGTAGTGCAAAAATATACCAGTTGTTTAATTCGACAGAGTTCTCAAAGAAAGTCTTATAGAAAGTCTCAGATATGAGGTGGAGAAGGTGGAGTTTCTAGAACTGAGCATTTGTGTAAGTTAAAAACAGCTTTGAAAGTGTATCAGACATGAAGAAAAGCAAAGCATGGTGTGATCACGTCACACATAGGAGACCTGCATGCAAACAGCATAAAGGAAAATAGAAGATGAGGTTAACTAGATATTTAAAGTTCAGATGGATAGAAGATACTGACCAGGAAAATTATAAATTTTGACTGTAATGTATTTAAGAAACATTTGACTATTAAGAAGGAAAGAAATTATTTACAAGTAAAGCCATATACTTAAGACATGTTCTTATGCCTTTATTTCATGCACCTTCATTCTGTGAAGAGAAAAGGGAAGGAAAGCACAATGACTGAGTAACTCAGGAGAACCACAGACCTCATGTTCTCTAAAGGAGAGTAGGAAGAGTAACTCTCAGAACAGAATGGATGATTGGGGTGCCTGGCTGGCTCAGTTGTTAGAGCATGCGACTCTCAATCTCAGGATTGTGAAACCCCACCTGGGGTGTAGAAAAAAAAATCTTTTGAGAAAAAAAAAGAACAGGGGCGCCTGGGTGGCTCAGTCAATTAAGTGTCTGCCTTCGGCTTGGGCATGATTCCAGGGTCCTGGGATTGAGCCCCACATTAGGCTTCCTGCTCTGCAGGGATCCTGCTTCTCCCTTTCCCTCTCCCGGCTGCTCTCCCTGCTTGTGCTCTCTCTCTGTCTCTCTGTCAAATAAATAAATAAAATCTTTTAAAGAAAGAAAGAAAAAGAACAGTATGGGTGAATTCTCTCAACTAGTGTCTGACAACTGGGAAAGAGAATTCCCTTACTACACAGAATTCAGACCCTTAAAAATCAGAATCCTGTATATCATGAGATAGTTAAATTAAGCCTCCTAGTCTCTTTTATATAATCACCTAGAAAAAATAGAATGGCATTCTAAGTAAGCTAGAATACATGCAAAAAAAGTTTAAGTAGATCTGCATTGGATCCAATATCTATATATCATACCTAATATCTATATTCTATTAGTTCATTCAATCAATATGTATAAATTCCCTGCTATATGCCAGGCACTGAGGATACAGTGTTTATAAGATGGATATGATCCCTGACCTCATGGAACTTGTAGTCTCCTTGGGAAAATAGGCATTACGTAAACAATGCATTCATTTTTACCTCTATAACTTTGTAAAAAATGAACAGATATCTTTTGAGGTTTTAGGCTAGGTGTAGAAGATACCAAAATCACCATCTTTAAGAAAGTGAAAGTTGAATCTACTCAATGGGAATGCATTACATTGGTAAAACTTTGCTAATTGTTACTTTCAGTGCCCAGTAATGCTGGACATTTCCATTACCTCATAACATGATTCAACTCAAATCCTCTTTCTGTTCAAAACCCCATCTCAATCCACTTGCACCTGTTATAGAATACTATCACTTATTACCACTGAAAGCTAATCGAAAGGGCCTGTGGATTCTTCCACCGAACAGAATTTCTCTGCCATATTGAACCTCAGCTGACATGAAACAGGCCTATTTGTTTCTGTTCCAGAAAGCAGAAAGCTGCATTTTCTTTTATCTGAGGGTTTATCTGAAAAGCCTGTTTCAGAAAATGGCACAGTGAAGAACTGAACATTAAGACCCTGGTCCAATAGTTTCATGTCTAGGACATATGCTAATGTGTTAACAAGAGTTTTGGATTGTAAGAAATGAATTACCTCACATTTATAGTTTAGACCTCTTTAAGGCAATATAACTAGAAGCAAAGGTAAGCATACTGCCCTCAAAAAACATCAGAGGAACTATATCTGAGTCATTAGACAAATACAATAAGAACTTATATCTCTTATATCTCTGAAAAATAGACCAGGAAAGTCTCAGAGCATATAGAGCATTTAGGTTTCTGGTCTCAATTTTGGAGCTACATAGTCATTCATCACATTTATTAGCTGACAATCATCAGTATAAGAAATTCAAATGTCAGCATCGGTAAAGGTTCGACTAAGACTCCAACAATTTGAGATATATGCCTTTATGCAATAATTTTAATAGTGAATAACCTTTTAAAAATTCAGTCTGGGCTTCTCCAACTAAAAGAAGAGAAAAATACAAAAACTCAAATAGCATTTCCTAAAAGATTCCATAGTGTCCCAAATTTGGGAATGTGTATTTAAATAAAATTATAAAAATGTTAGCAACTGTTCCATGGAATGCTTTTTATTTTTTTTTAATTGGTGGACAGAGATATGTATGGTATGCTGGTAAAATGACTTTCTGAAAAACAAAAACCCAACAACTCTGATTTCAAGTCTTTCAAGTTACCAACCTAAAATCACTGAACTTAGAGTTGGAAGAAATGTGCACAATCAGCTCTTATGAGCCTGTGAAAGCTGGCTCCAGCACCCACTGACTGTGATCTGGGGAAAGATAAATATTAATTTATTTTCTGTTAAGGAGCCTAAAGACTACACTTTTTCTTTCTTTTTTTTTTTTTAAAGATTTTATTTATTTATGTGACAGAGAGACAGCCAGCGAGAGAGGGAACACAAGCAGGGGGAGTGGGAGAGGAAGAAGCAGGCTCCCAGCAGAGGAGCCCTATGCGGGACTCGATCCCGGAACACCGGGATCATGCCCTGAGCTGAAGGCAGATGCCCAACGACTGCGCTACCCAGGCGCCCCAAGACTACACTTTTTCTGATGTAGTTCCTAGAAAATCCAGTTTTTGGAATTATACCTATGTTTGGTTTTAATATTTTATCAAACTGGAGATTCCTTTTATAAATCTTTTCTATGCTGCACACTTTGATGTGATTTAGGTTTAAATGTGGCAATCAGTTTTCCCTAATGAGAAATATAAAGATATAAATGTTTGTTAGCAAGACAATGATATTAGAAAGATTTCTAATAAAACTTCAAGTTGCTCAACTTGACAGTAATGTTTCTATTCCATTAGATGAGGTAAATTTATATTTAAATTTTATTTATTTATGCCCACCAGATGGCAGACATTTCACAGCAACCTTACAAATAAGGCACATCTTCATTTCTGCAAGGCTGAGCAATAATCTGTTAAGATGCTAAAGGAAATTAAAAACACTTTGATTAAACAAGAAATGAAGGAGCACATTTGTAACTTGGATTGTACTCTTATTTCCCCCCCCTCCAGCCCACACCACTCTTTGGGTTCCAGAGGGCATTGTCTGGACTGCTCTCTTCTGATATTTTCATTATGGAAACATGTGCATTTGAGCATGGTTGAAACAGAACTACACATGTCCTTTCTATGTGGTTTGGGCTTCTTCAAAACAATTGATCAATGTGGAAGCATAAAGACCATCTTGGGCCAAACCGGACAGAGCAGAAGGGCCATTACAGCTCTAGAGCTCCCTGTAGCATCAGCCAAGTCTGTCACTGGGACTGCATCACAGCTCAACTTCTCCCTCTGTCTACTGTTGCTTCCTTCCCTTCCACTGGTGCTAATCCCAAGGCATTCCTCAATAAACATCATACACATTAACTTAGTCTTAGAGTTGACTCCTGGGGGACCCAGCTTACAACAAGGGAACTGTAAATTTAGTAGGGAAGACTAGCTAGTGAGAGTCATATAAACTGTAACCATATAAGGCCAGTCAGTGTCGTTGCCAGAATTTCCATTTGGGCACATTGGGAGCAGCATTCTGTTTTTTTTGTTTTTTTGTTTTTGTTTTGTTTGTGTGTGTGTGTGTGTGTGTGTGTGTGTGTGTGTGTGTAAGGATATTGGGGTGGGGGAGAGGAACTTACTTTGGGGGCTTCTTTTGAAGTTGCTTGTAAGTACACTATGACTTCATTGTAAATTTATTTGTGGGGCTTGTCTGGGTAGCTGATGGAGATAAAGGAATGAGAATAAAAGACCCCATGTATATGTACACATCCCCCCACTCCCCACTTGTCACTCTTAGGATAACCATCTAAGGTTGGCTGAAAGAGCTGCGGAATTCTCCAGAAAGTCTTATAAAGAACTGAGGCACTTAGCATTGTTGGTGGTGTTTTGTGGCCAAAGATGAGCAGGAGAATAATCATGGGGGCAGAACCAGAAACCTCAAGAGCTGATGGAGGGCCCATGAACCAATAACATTCACTGCTTAAATTAAGATTGTCCTGTAGGAAAATTCACTTGATGATGTTAAGAAGCTTGTTAGAGTATATTTGGGAACCAAGCAAAAAAATTCAGAGCTTCAAAACTCATTGTTTCGCAAATATTAACATAGTTTACTCACTTTGTTTCCTTTAAATTTGTGTTAAGTATCACCTTCTCAAAGAGGTTTGCTTGACCATTCTCTCTACTTAAACTAGCACCTCTTCTGATGGTGGATATTTTCTGTCCTGTGGCCTACAGAACAGAGACACCTAGTGTGCAGGAAGAGAGAGAGAAGAATGGAGACTTGGAAGGTAAGAAGAGACCCCCTCCAGGATTGAGGGCCGGTTTTGATTTCCCATTGGTGGTTGTGGCCCCTTAATCCTGTATCTCTGCTCTTTTTCCCTTTTTTCTCTCTTCATGTAGCTCAGTTGGGTCTCTATCAATTGCCATAAAAGGTTCTTTTTTTTTTTTTTTAAGATTTTTATTTATTTATTTGACAGAGAGAGACAGTGAGAGAGGGAACACAAGGAAGGGGAATGTGAGAGGGAGAAGCAGGCTTCTAGCAGGGAGCCTGATGCAGGGCTCGATCCCAGGACCCTGGGATCATGACCTGAGCCTAAGGCAGATGCTTAATGGTGAGCCACCCAGTCGCCCTGCCATCAAAGGTTCTAACAAACATGTCTTTCTTTAGTAATTTTTAGGTTTTGCCCTTTTGCCTCTAACTATCCCTGAGATTTTTCTGAAAAGCAAAAATGGGGAAACGTGTTCTTTTTTCTGTTATAGAGAAGCAGACATGGCTCAGCAACATAAAGGTATTTCTGATAAAAGGTTGAATGATGTTCAGGAAAGTATCAGTCTAATTTTTCTGTTCCATTTGAGGATACTTATAAAAATGTAATCCGGGGGGCACCTGGGTGGCTCAGTTGGTTAAGCGTCGGACTCTTAATTTCGGCTCAGGTCATGATCTCATGGGTCATGAGATTGAGCCCTGCTTCCGGCTCCAGCCTCAGTGGGGAGTTTGCTTGAAGATTCTCTCCCTCTGGCCCCCAGCTCATGTGCTCTCACTCGCATGCTCTCTCTTTCTCTTTCTCAAATAAATAAATCTTAAAAAACAAACAAACAAACAAACAAAAAAACCATAATCCTGTACTGTTTTCTGTTGTTACAAAACTCTCTGAAAGATATTGATACAAAGGAGTCTTTTAAAGGCGGGTAGACTTGAGGAGACATTGCTATATCCTCTGAAAAGTTCTCTACAACCTGTGACACTCTGCAGATCTAACTGGTTATCTTAAAAATTTGCTTCCCTAGTAAATATCTTAAAAATGACATCTCTACTTTTTAAAAGGTAATTAAATATTTGTGAGGTGTCTTTGTTAAACCAGAAAAAGAGTTTTAGAATGTTTTTTTCTCTTGATTTTAATTTTTTTATTTTTTAAAGATTTTATTTATTTATTTGTCAGAGAGAGAGAGAGAAAGCACAAGCTGTGGGAGCAGCAGGCAGAGCGAGAAGCAGGCTCCCCACTGAGCATGGAGCCTGATGCAGGACTCCATCCCAGGACCCTGGGATCATGACCTGAGCCAAAGGCAGACGCTTAACTGACTGAGCCACACAGATGTCCCAAGAATGTCTTTTCCCTTGGGGTGCCTGGGTGGCTCAGTCGTTAAGCATCTGCCTTTGGCTCAGGGCATGATCCCAGCGTTCTGGGATCGAGCCCCCCATCAGACTCCTCCGCTGGGAGCCTGCTTCTTCCTCTCCCACTCCCCCTGCTTGTGCTACCTCTCTGGCTGGCTGTCTCTCTCTCTGTCATATAAATAAATTAAAAATCTTAAAAAAAAAAAAAAGGATGTCTTTTCCCCTTTATGCACAAATGAATAGCATCTTTGACCCTTGGTTTCCTTATTCAAATAGGTGAGAGCTTTTGTCTCATTAACTGAGACCAGTCAAGGTTGCAACTGCTTCCCAATTCAAACTTATCTTGTTATCGCCCAATTTATTTTCATTAACTGATCTCTAATACTAAGGAAAATATTTTAGTTCCATGGGTCTTTATTTCCTATTATTTCCCAAACAATATTAAAAGACAAGTGTTTTTATATCTGTAGTATAAACTTACTGCTTATCAGGATCCTAGGGGGCTGACTATGAGTGCCACTTGAAGAAAAAATAATTTTATTTTTGCAGTCTCTTAGAAAAGCATAAAACTCTCTGTAAAATCATTTTATCAGGAGAGCAAACTTGTTTTTGGGTGCATCTCCTAATATTATTTATCTTATCTGGTGTACTTGAATGGTGTCTCCTGAATTTTAGAGATCTGCTTGGTTCTAGGATTGTTTGAATACATGGTCCAGGCCTAGGGAACACAAAGTAAGGAAGGGGGCTAAGTTGTTGGTGAACTGGGGCCTTGGATCTTTGGTAAAACTAGGCAAAGGTATCCTTTAAATGAAGGCTGCCTAGCGTTTCTCAAATGTAGGTGTTGTTTTTGTTTTTGCCATGTTTATCCAAAGAATGGATTTTGTCTTCTCCTTTCTTTATTACTCTTGGTCCATACTGGGTTATCTACCTATTACATCTTAATCATGAAATTAAAGCACAAAGCTTTTGTAATATATATGAGGGGAAATCTTGACACACTTATAAAAAGGTAATCTGATTCACAACTAATTTCTTCTTTTGCTTCCAGTCCATATAGAGAACTTTCTTACTTTTCCTGACTTCCTAGGAAGTGAGATTTCTTTCATTCTCTATTTTTCTAGGTTAACTTTTGGGTTCAGAATGAAGTTCATTTGATGGCAGCTTGTAACGAGCCTGTATACTTACACACTTTAAGTCTCTTACTCATTGAAGCTTATTCTTTTTTTTTTTTTTAAGATTTTATTTATTTATTCGACAGAGATAGAGACAGCCAGTGAGAGAGGGAACACAAGCAGGGGGAGTGGGAGGGGAAGAAGCAGGCTCACAGGGAGGAGCCTGATGCGGGGCTCAATCCCATAACGCCGGGATCACGCCCTGAGCCGAAGGCAGACGCTTAACTGCTGTGCCACCCAGGCGCCCCCATTGAAGCTTATTCTTAACCAGTCTCTTTTTCCCAGACATGTAGGCTCTGAACAATAATCTTGATTTTTTTCTCTTTTTTAAAAAGAATTTCCCAAGGGCACCTGGGTGGCTCAGTCGGTTAAGGTCCAACTCTTTGATTTCAGCTCAGGTCATGATCTGAGGGTAGTTAGCTGGAACTCGCTTAGCAGAGAGTCTGACTGAAATTCTCTCCCTCTAGCCCCCCCCCGCCCACTCACACTTGTGCTCACTCTTTCTCTTTCAAATAAATAAATAAATAAATCTTAAAAAAAAATTCCCATTTCTTGAGAGTTTCAAGGCCACCTATCTAATAGATGAAGAAGCCATAATTCAAAACCAGGCAGTGTCTTTCTAGAGCCTAGAGTGTTAGTCACTTTAGTACCTCTTCTAAAGAACAGACATGGGATGGGCATGAGGCAGAGGACTGAAGATAGGAGAAAGGTTCCAGTGCAGTTATTCCAAACACCAGTTCAGGGATCCTCTTGAGAATAGATGGGGTAATACAGCAGGCTAGTTTAAAAAAAAAAAACAAAGGCAGGGTGGGTACAGTTTTTGTTTCATCACTGTCTTGTAGTAAGTATTAATTGTGGAATACTATGAACCTTAATATCAATTCCAAATCTTCTTTATACGTTATTCTTATAGATTTTTGGGTCTACATGAAAACAGAATTCTTAGGTAACCTTTTTTTTTTTTTTAAGTTCCCAAAGTAGAACATGCAGATTGGTACCCTCCTCCCCAACTAAGCACATACCCATGAGCAGGCATGTGCACGTGCACACACACACACACAGACACAGACACACACAAATCCATTCTTTATATGACATATGCTGTAATTAGCTCTTTAAAAACTACCAAAGTGCAAACATCTCTCATTTTCAGTTCTTTCCCTCCCAGGTCTTCCCAGTGCTTATTTCTCCAGTAATACTAACATACCTGTTCCAGTCATAATTGCTGTGTAAGAAACCACCTCCAACTTAGTGGAGTAAAACAACAACAATCATTTTATTATGGTTTCTATGAATCGGTCTCAGAGACTCTCATGGTAGTGACATCAGACACTGACTGAAGTTGTAACAGTATTTGGGGTATTTTAGGGTTACAAAACAAGAGTGTTCCAGCTAAAAAGACAGAAACAGCATCACCTTTGATGACTTAGGCTCAGAAGTCATATACTGTCTTTAATTACAAGCAAGTCACAAGACTGCCAAGATCTGTTATCTCATTGGTTTCTGCCTCTTCTTTGGTAATAAGATCATGATGGAATCATAGGCCGAAAAGGAACCTCAAAAGTCACCTAGTCCAATCCTCCATTTCATGCAAGGGTTAATTACTCTCTGGAAAAAAAAAAAACATTTCTGTTATTTACATTGACTTTCTCTTCAAATTTCAATCATTTTTTAAAAATGTGAATTCTAACAAGTTTTACACTTCATTTTAGTTTTAATAATCCTACATGTTTTTGCAAAACTACTAAAAAAACTCAATACAGTCATAATTACTTTCAAGGAGTTAACAGTTTAAATGAAACAGGATAACGATACACACAGGAAAGGGACAAGCATAGGCCTGTACTATAAATAAGTGCTCAAGGAAAGGACAGTTTAGGGAATAGTCAGAAACCTCTACTTAAAGACCACATGAGGGTGGGGTTCTCATGATGAGATTAGTACTTGTGCTCCTTCTCTCTCTCCTTTTCTCTCTCTCCCTGAACCCCTCAACTCCCCATATGAAGATACAGCAAGAAGGCAACCATCCACAAACTGTAGAATCTACTGGCACCTTAAACTTGGAATTCCTAGCCTCCAGAACTGTGAGAAATAAATGTCTGTTATTTAAGCCACCCAGTCTACAGTATTTTAGTGGCTTGAATTGACTGACACTAAGGAAATTGAACATTTGGATTTAGAAATGCATTTTCCCATAGGAAACTTGCTTTAAATAATGATTCATTTCTGAAGTGAGGCCATTAACTGAGTCCATAATGTAGTTGAAATATCAAATATTACAAAATAAAAAGACAGTTATAAAAAACTGTTACAATATTGGTTTTAAATACAACAAGCTTTGTCTATGAAGCAGGAGCCCTGGGTTCAGTCCTCTCTTCTGCTATTCTCTGGCTGTGTGAATCTGACCAAATCATTTTACCTCACTGGCCCTCAATTTCTTCATTTAAAAAATGAAAGTGTAGGAAACGTTGTGGAAAAATTTTATTTAAAAAAAATTCCTTCCCATTCCACACCCACTAAAAGGAACTCAAAGAAGCTAATTAGGGCAACTTTATCCACACTGAAACTTGGAAATGCCCTAACTTCATACTGCAAACTCTGAAGAACAGTATCCACAAGTTATCAGAGAAGCCAGGCTATGTTATACGGTTCTCTTCCTCTTGCACAAATGTAAACCATGTAGATAAGATTGAGGTACCTCTAACTCTATTCAGTTTAGAGGAGTGAGGGTGGCCTTCAGGAAAAACAGCTGAAAAACAGCTCAAAATGTTCTGAGTCATTACCTTGCTAAGATCTCTAGGAGACAATGGCATATCTAGAAGTTCTATTTAGGATGGATGTGAGGCTGCAGATTGGTTAGAAGGGGAGCCTTAAAGCTGATTTTGCAAAGCACTTTATATCAGACTGAGGAAACATCAACGTTCAATATTAAAGAGTTGGGGAAAGGATATCTCTGAAATTATGGGACCAGCAATCCCTAGGTACCTTTCAGCTCTGCCATTGCCAAAAACAATAGGATAGGAGGAGAAAGCCTTCAGTAAAAAAGAAATTTATTTTTTCTTCTTAGAAACTACTTAGAGGGCAGTAGTGGAAACAATGCTGAAGCCCCAGGCTCAGAGCAGCCATCCTTTGCGTATTGCTTGGTGTCCCTAATGTAACAAGAGGAGTGAGAATTGAGGCCATGGAAACCTAGCATTTAACCCATGTCATGGCTAACTTCTAACGGCTGGACAGGAGAGTTTTGCAGGTTTTGACATGACTCAAAATAATTATTACTGGTACTGGCAAAGAGCAAAGCCAAGTTCCAGCCCTGACGGGATTACCCCTTTGGCAAATAGTATGAGCAACAGCATGACTGTTACTCTCTTTCTGGCTACAGTTGCAGTTGTCATAGATGGAAGTAGACACCACCTTATTTCTGCTCATGAGAACTCTGGACACCCAGTTGAAGAAAAATGTAGAATCAGGAAGGCAGCCCAGCCAGACAATTAACAAATAGTTCCCTGTGAAATATATTTTAGGTGGCAAACAGAGTAGAACCTTAAACAGAAGTGTTGAACACTAGGGGCACCTAGGTGGCTCAGTCAGTTAAGCGTCTGCCTTTGGCTCAGGTCATGATCTTGGGGTCCTGGCATGGAGCCTCTGGAACTGAGCCCTGAATCAGGCTCTCTGCTCAGCAGGGAGCCTGCTTCTCCATCTCCCTCCATGCTGTCTCTCTCATTCTCTCTCAAATAAATAAAAATCTTAAAAAAAAAAAAAAGGTTGAGCTCTAAATGGTCTCTACGGCTCCTTCCAACTCTAATATTCTAAGATGTGATGGATAAGAAATCTTTACCTTGAATGTTGGTATTTAGCAAAATATATATTTAAGTGAAAGTGAATGAAGTGGTCAGTAAGGACTTCATGATAATTCTGAGGGGGACTCTAAACAACTTTCAAATATATTAGATTCGAGTTTTCTGTTATCATTGATTTTACCCCCAATATTGAGACTCTACTTCAGAAAGGTCAAGAGCATGATCCTCAAGGTGGTAGGTACATGGAGAGTACTCTTTGAGTTTGTAAATGGAGCAAAGAAAGTGGGAGTGGAATTTTTCTATGAGTGAGCCAAGATTTGGAAGCAAAAGGCCCAGTTGAAAATGGTGTGTAGGCCATGGCCTGCCCCTTGCCTCCAGGAGGGTCCTCTGCTAAAGCCAAATGTAGATCAAAGTGGCTGCAGAGATGAGAAGTTCTCTTGAGGAGGACTCCGCCATAACCTATTGGTGCTCACACCTTCGATGCCTTGCCCTCCCTGTCCTCTGTGTCCTGGTCCTGGAACCCCACCAGCCCTGCGTGCAGCCTGCTCACCAAGGAGAGCAGAGGAATCCAGAAGGCAAGCTGGCTGAGCAGGCTGAGTGCTCTGACATGTCCATCTTCATGAAGGCCATGACTGAGCCCGGCACCAAGCTGCCCAGTCAAGAATATAACCTGTTCTAGGTGGTCTATAAGAACATCTTCAGGGACTGCAGGTGCCCCCAGAGGATTTTCTCAAATATGGAGCAAAAGATAAACACCTCTGACAAGAAGTTGTGACTGATTAAGAACTATTGGGAGAAAGAGTCTGAACTGAGATTCATCTGTACCACTGTCCTGCAATTGTTGGATAAGTACTTAATAACCAATAAACTAATCTGAAAAGTAAAGTCTTTTATCTGAAAATGGAGTTTACTTCTAGTAACCTTTGTTGCACATGGTGGTGTTTGAAAACAAACTATAGATAATTCTGGAGGAACTTTCCAAAAGGCATTTGATATAAACTATAAAGAGATGCAACCCATACACCCAGTCCACATTGGGCTGGCTCTTAACTTTTCTGTACTCTACTATAAGATCTTTAATAACCCAAAGCTTGCCTGCACACTGGCTAAAACTACTTTTGTTGTTGTTTTATTGTTTTATAGAAGCATAATTAACATACAGTGTTATATTAGTTTCAGCTGTACAATATCATTTTACATTTATATACATTACTCTGTGCTCACCACTATAGGTGCACTTTTAATCCCCTGTATTTCTCTCATCTCCCCACGCACTCCCCTCTGGCAACCATCAGATTGTTCTCTGCTTTCAGGAGTCTGTATTTTTTGTTTTTTTGTTTGCCTCTTTTTTCTTTGTTTGTTCATTTGTTTTAGTTCTTAAATTCTACATGAGTGAAATCATGTGGTATTTGTCTTTCTCTGTCTTACTTATTTCACTTAGCATTCTACCCTCTAGGTCCATCATCTATATTGTTGCAAATGGCAAGATCTCATTCTTTTTTTTTTTTTTTTGGCAAAGTAATATTTTACCCCACATCTTCTTTATCCATTCATCTATTGATGGACACTTGTGTTGTTTCCATATCTTGGCCACTATAAGTAATGCTGCAAAGAACATAGGAGTGCATATATCCTTTTGAATTCGTGGGTAAATACCCAGTATTTAGTGGAATTACCGGATAATATGGTAATTCTATTTCTAATTTTTTAAGCCACCTCCAAACTGTTTTCCACAATGGCTATACCAATTTGTATTCCAACCAACAGTGCAGGAGAGTTCCTTTTTCTCATCATCTTTGTCAACACTTGTTTCTTGTCTTCTTAATGCTAGTCATTCTGACAGGTATAAGATAATGATATTGCATTGTGTTTTTGATTTGCATTTCCCTGATGATTAGTGATGTTGAGTATCTTTTCATGTGTCTGTTGGCCATCTCTATGACTTTTTTGGGAAAATATCTATATGAGTCTGCTGCCTTTTTATTTGGATTGTTGTTTTCTTTTTGGTGCTCAGTTGTATAAGTTCTTTATATATTTTGGATATGAACCCTTTCCTGGACCTATCATTTACAAATACCTTCTCCCATTCAGTAGGTTACCTTTTCATTTTGTTGATGGTTTTCTTTGCTGTGCAAAGGCTTTTTAGTTTGATGTAGTCTCAATAGTTTATGTTTGCTTTTGTTTCCCTTGCCAGAGGAGACATATCTAGAAAAAAATATTTCTATGGCCAATATCGAAGAAATTACTCCCTATGTTTTTTCCTAGAAGTTTTATGGTTTCAGGCCTCACATTTAGGTCTTTAATCCATTTTAAGTTTATTTTCGTGTATGGTATAAGAAACTGGTCCTGTTTTATTCTTTTGCATGTAGCTGTCCAGTTTTTCCAGCACCATTTATTGAAGATTCTTTCTTTTCCCCATTGTATATTCCTGCCTCCTTCATTATAGATTAATTGACCATATCAGTGTGGATTTATTTCTGAGCTCTCTATTCTGTTCCATTGATCTATGTGTCTATTTTTGTGCCATGCTTAAAACCACTTTTGATGAAGCCATCACAGAACTTAATGCATTGAAAGAAGACTCATACAAAGACAGCACACTTATCATGCAGTAGCTTAGTGACAACCTAACATTATGGACATTGGACAATGCAGAAGAAGAAGGTGAGGTGCAGAAGAGGCAGAAAACTAAATGTATACTAAATGTATACACAATTATCCTTTTTTCCTGCAAGAAACCTTTTTACACATCTCTATTCCTTGGATTTTCTTTTTTTTCTTTATTTTATTATTTTATTAAAGATTTCAATTTTTTATTTTTGAGAGAGAGAGCCCACGAGCCAGGGGGGAGGGGCAGAGGGAGAAGCAGACTCCTTGCTGAGCAGGGAGGCCCATGTGAGACTCGATCCTAGGTCTCTGGGAAAATGACCTGAGCCGAAGCCAGATGCCTAACTAACCGAGCCACACAGGTATTTTTTAAAAAAGATTTTGTTCATTCACTTGAGAGACAGAGAGAGCACACAAGTGAGGGGAGGGGCAGATGGAGAGGGAGAGAGAGAATCTCAAGCAGACTCCATGCAGAGCATGGAGCCTCATGCTGGGTCATATCGCATGACCCTGAGATCATGACCTGAGCCGAAACCAAGAGTTGGACACTTAACTGACTGAGCCACCCAGGTGCCCCACTCCACTTGGATTTTTTATAGCAAAGAAACCCATTCATGTTTATGGAATCGTCCATTTGATATTTCACAATGGATTATGTTTCTTAGAGTTGGTGTTTTACCGTAGATGTCTCATAAGCCATCTCTTCTTCAGATGTAAATGATATATGTTGAGTATCATGGAGAATAAAGTGGATATTTAAAACTAGAAATAAAGGGGTGAGGGGGATGTAGGACAAAATCCCACTAGAATAGGATTATAGGAAAGGTACTGAGTCAGACAGTTCCCCATGCTGGTCAACAGGTGGCATCAGAGTAGCTTGGATGCCAACTAGAACAGAGGGTAGAAATATTCAGGATCAAGGCAGCCTTTGGGTGAATGTGTGGGGAGGCAGTGTGACTTGTTGTCTATATTTAGTTATGTCTTATCTCTCTAAATTGTTTATTGCCTGAAGCTAGGAACATTTCCACATACAGCTAAAAGTTGTACTGAACTTTTCTGTGCTTTATTTTTCTCCCTTTAAAATGAATATAACAGTGATAGCTACCTCATAGGATTATTGTGAGCAATGAAGAGTTAATGCATGCAAATGAACAATGCAGATTGCAGGGTAAGTGTTCAATAAATGTTAGTCAGAATGACTGCACAATGACCTTGAGGCACATAGTAGGCACATGTAATATCAGCAGGTATTAGTGGATGCATAAACGGACAGGAGACATAAGCCTGATAGTTACAACTCAGAGACTACCTAGCATTAAAATATATGTAGAACATATTGGTAAGGGAATAATCGTTCACATTGGTAATATGATACTTTACTTTAAAGAGTATATAATCTCAGGGTGCCTGGCTGGCTCAGTTGGTAGAGCATGTGACTGATCTTGGGATTATGTGTTTGAGCCCCATGTTGGGTGTAGAGATTACTTAAAAATAAAATATTTTTTAAAAAAGTATATAATCTCAAGAGTCCATTGAAATGGTATCTCCCGGGGGCGCCTGGGTGGCACAGTGGTTGAGCGTCTGCCTTCAGCTCAGGGCGTGATCCTAGTGTTGTGGGATCGAGCCCCATATCAGGCTCTTCCGCTGTGAGCCTGCTTCTTCCTCTCCCACTCCCCCTGCTTGTGTTCCCTCTCTCGCTGGCTGTCTCTATCTCTGTCGAATAAATAAATAAAATCTTAAAAAAAAAAGAAAAAGAAAAAAAGAAATGGTATCTCCCTGAGTATCATGTAGAGTTTATGTATACTTCATTGAATCTTTCCAGAGAGGTGTGGTATCAATATTACAAAGCTAGGCAAACTTATTTTAGTTTATTCCTCAGGTAAGAAGGCCAGTCCCTACAATGTTCAGCTCTATTCTGCTCAGATTAATGAATTCAGTTCTATCATTACCTAGAAGGCTACTCAAAAGAGAGGCTGAAATTAGTCTTCCTGTTCTAAGCTTGATAGTCAGTGGACCAGTTGAGGACTCTAGACTACTTGCTTAGCCATCAAGCTACATTTTCCTTTCCTAAATTTTGACTCTGGGAGTTCAGGTCTTAGAGTGGGGCTTCTACCTAGATGCTTGGTTTTCATGTCAATGTTTCCTGAGAATGTCACTCAGTCCTGGACCCCCAGCTAGGGCCTTGACAACCTACCTATCCATTTCTTACCCTCTTATCCTGATACCCCAAATATGCCACTGTTCCTTCCTTAGATGACCTGAGCCGAATGAGTAAGATGATACTTTTTGGATGCTAGATGAGAGTCTGCTAGATGAGAGTCTGCTTCAAACACCATGGATCCCTTTGGAACAACTATCACTGTCCCTTTGACAAAAACTTCTGTAGTCTAGGAGACAGGAATAATCATCACATCCCCTCTTGGATGTGGATCCCTGCATTCCCCACACCACTTCAGACTCTTATTGGGATTTCTGACAGGGCAACAAACGCTCGTCAAGCTGCTGAGTTATCCTTCCCTTCCCTTGTCTGTGCCCATTTCTACCTTCCATACTGGCTCAGAAAGCCTCATTCACGGCTGATAGGAAGGGAAGATTGGAATGGAATAAGAGAAAGGTAGATAATGCAAGGAAGAGGAGTGATAAGAATACTTTTAGCTCCAGAAATATAAATGTTATATGTAGGAATGGAAAATAGTGATTCTGAAATTTTAACATAATTTCATAGAGGCAATATGGAAATAAAATGGGATTTAGCTCTGTTTGAGTCCCGCCTCTTCCACTTACAGGTTATATGACTTTGTGCAAGCTTAAGCTCTCTGAGTCTCAGTTTCCCCATGTATAAAATGGGATTATAAAAATGTTTATTTTGCAGGGTTGTGAAGATTAAAGAGATAAGGCATGGAAAAATGCTCCATTTTGGAATGGTGCTTGTCCTGCCCATGACCAATTCTTAGATTAGAGATTAAAATGTAATACCCTGTGGGCTGACTTGGCTCAAATATAAGTTTTGTTATGGCCTCTGTCAGGGTCCCCAAGCCCATCCCTAGGTTTGATAATTCACTAAAAGGACTAAGCATACAGTCGTACTCAATGGCTATGATTTATCATGGCAAAGGATATGCAGCCAGATCAGCAAAGAAAAAGCACATGGGGTAAAGTCCAGGGTAAACCAGGAATAAGCTTTCAAGGGTCCTTTCCCATGGAGTCACACAAGACGGGCCTGTTTGCCCCAGCAATAAGTTATGACAACACACATGAAATGCTGCCAAGCAAGAAGCTCATTAGAGACTCAGCACCTGAGTTTTTACTGGGGACCGGTCATGTAGGCAGCTTCTGCCAGGCATATACCAAAATTCCAGACTCTCAGAAGGAAAGCAGGTGCTTGGTATAAACCACATTGTTTGTACAAACAGTTCAGGCACAGTGAGTCATTCTTACCAGTTTTGGGAAATGGTGGGAACCCTCCCAAAGTTCAAGTTCCCAAATGCCAGCCAACGGTCAACCTGTAAGTAGGCCTTTCTAAGAATAAGCAGGTCGACCTGCTATGTTATCCATTTTTGCACAGGCACACACAGGGTTTGCCCATGCAGGGTTTTTTTTCCTTTGCTTTTTAAACTTTCTCCTCCTCCTCCTCCTCCTCCTCCTCCTCCTCCTCCTCCTCCTTCTTCTTCCTCTTTTTTAACTTAGTTGCCATCCTTCAAAAATTAAGAAATTTCACTCAGGATTTCTAGATCCTTGTGAAAAGTCAGATATTGTGGCAATAGATAGATTCATTTTCCCACAAGGCAACAACTGGCAGTCCCCTTTAAATAAGGCTTTAATTCCCTTAAATTCACCCCCATCTCCATCACTGTCAGTCTTTCCCATATTGAGTGTGGATTGCCGTTTAATGACATGTTTTTGTATTGGCCATAAGCTGCTTGAACCAGGAGTGGCCAATTGACCAGAGTACTAGAGAAAGAAGCAGGCATGTGGAATACCAGTGAGTCATGGTAATTAACAATAATACAAAAGGATCGTGTTTATGAAATTTTGCTGTTGAGGTCCCAAGAAATGCCATGAATCCAGAACTCCTCTCTGACACTATTACAGCGATTACTTATGGGTATTCTTGGATTGATATGACAACACTTTTGTTGCAATGTACTATAAGCCCCTTTCAATTAAGTTAACTTGAATTAGTCTTTGTTCCTATCCACCCAAAGATTACTGACTGGAATAGTGAAAACATAATGAAACATTGTTTTTATTGTCAGTTAGTACTTTATAAATCAACGTTATTGCTGTTATCATCACTGCCAAGAATTGTTGGAATGGACTAAAATATGTCAATAGAAAGGTAAATCTTGTTCAAAGGAAATAGATCCAAAGAATATTCAAGTTGTTCTATATATCAATGCATCCACTTATTTACTAACTCAACAAATGTTTACCAAACACCTACTGTGTCATAAGGTAATACTATATAACAAGATAAAATTTCATCTTTATATTCCTAGCATCTAGAAAAGTACCAGGCATGAAGTTTGGATTCAATAAATGTTTCCAGAGTTCAAAAATAATCTTCACTTATAAGGAGATCTAAGGATAGAGATAATGAAAATAATTTTGTTCAGTATGAAAAGGGAGAAATGAAAGTGATATTACTGTAGGATTATGCTGCATGTCACCTAACTAGACAGATGTTTGAGATCCTGCTTTCTAATTCCAGTTACAAAACTGGCAATTTAGAAGAGGGACTGCAACTATTCCAATGTGTATTGAATGTTCCATTTTACTAAAGGCAAAGAATTAGAAAAATTCTTTACTTGCCTACCTGATAATTATTTTACTCAGAAGCCTAAAGCAGCAATTAGGGAAACTTACACTCTAGACTTAACTTTTACTAATAAGGAAAAACCAGTTAGTGAAGTATACAGAAGCTACAAAAAGATCAATAAAAGAGGCAGTGTCACATTAGAGTTGAACACTGGGAGAAGAGTCCGAATTTGTTAGTATTTTTTAGTTGTCAGTGGCAAGAATCCAATTCAAATTGACTCAGTCACAGTTGGATCCGGGTTTTCAAAATAAGTCATCAAGAACCAGTATTTCTCTTTTGTTATTATTTGCTTTCCTGTCTGCTGACTTCATTCTTAAGACAGGGTCACCTCTCATAGTGGCAAGATGACCTCCAATAGCTCTGAGCTTATGTCCTACAAGGTTAGCAAGCTCATTAGAAAGAGAACATCTTTTTCTGAACATTTTTCACAGAAGTGTGGGATTTGAGAGTCATTTGGCAGCCTTGTGTTATGGGCCCATCCCTAAACTAATGATATGACCTGTATGAGGGATGGGAGTAGGAATGTATCAGGCACGTACTACATCTGACGCTGAGGAACTAAAGTCAGTACTAATCGATGAAAAAGGAATAGTTCCACGAAGGAAAATTGAGGTGCTATTTCAAGAATTACAGGTGCTGGGGAGTCATTCATTCAATAACTATCTACTCAGTGCCTACTATATGTAGGCTTATTTTATTTTATTTTATTTTTGTTGTTGTTGTTTTGTTTTTAAAAGATTTATTTATTTTTCTGGTTCCCAAGCTTACATTTAATGTAAGAATAACAGAGGGATGATAGATATGATTACATAAAAATGTAGAGGTTTTACACATCAAAACACAAAATAGAAATAAAATACAAAGAATTGACAATAATATTTACCATATATAATAAAGACAAAAACTTAATGTAATTAGTATGTATAGATTGCATACAAATCTATGAGGAAAAAGTAGTGATAGCCCAATTATAAGTGGGTAAAGGGTACCAACAGACTAGTTCACCCCCTCTTTGAAAAATGACTAATAAACATAAGAAAAACGTATTCAACTCTAAGAATAATCAGAAGAATGTAAATTTAAAAAGCTTTAATTTTCACCAATTAAAGTAGCAATTGTTTTAGATAAATATTCCATACCGGCTTAGGTATGGTGACACAAATTCTTGTGTGCTCTGTTGGAGTAAATATAAATAAGGACATCTTTTCAGGAAAACAATTTGGTTGTTTGTCTCAGAAGTGTAGGCTTATTTTAGATTCCATATATAAATGGTGAATAATAAAGACAAAAATTTAAAAATCCTTGTTTTATTGGACCTTGCCCTCTAGTTGGGGTGAAAAGGACAATAAACAGCTACATTAATAAAATATGTAATATTTCAGGTAGTGATATGTGCTGTAGGAAAATATCAGGGAAGAGGAATAGAAATTGCTGCAATTTGATGTAGGGTCATCAGAGAAGGCCTTATTGAGAAGGGAACATTTGAGCCAAAGCAGACAAGAGAATGAGCTCTGTAAATATCCGGGTAAAAGGGGAGAAGGAAAGCAGTGCATATGTGGGTTTGTATCTTGAAAAAGTGAGCCAAGGAAGAGTAGGAGATGAGATCAAAGATTGTAAAAGGTCTTGAAGGCTATTGTCTTTTATTTTAATGAGCCGAGAAGCCACTGGAGAGCTTGAGCAGAGTAATGACAAGATCTAGCTGACATTTAAAAATGTAAACCAAAGGAAGGAAGCAGGAGATTAGGTAAGAGATCAGTACAGTAATCCAGATTAGAGATATTAATAGTTTAGACCAAAATGATAACAGTGGACTCGATTAAAAGTGGTCAGATTCTGGATATATTTTCAAGGTAGTGAATTGTGGGGGGCAGGAGAATTTAAAAAAAGTATCAAGGATAACTCTGAGGTTTTTGGCAAGAGTGATCAGAAGGCTGGAGTTGCCATTAACTGAGATGGAGAAAACTGTTAGAGGAACAGGTTTGTAGAAGAAGGAGTTCCACTGCATTCTTATTAAATTTGAGATATTTGTTAATGATTCAAAATGGAGATGTTGATGGGCAGTTGAATATATGAGTCTAGGATTCAGGTTAGAGTTCCTGGCTTCAGAATCTATCAGTATACAGATGATATTTAATGCTGTGAGACTGCATGAGATCACTGAAGGAGAGAGAGAGTATAGAAGAAAGAACTCCAATAATGAAGTACTTCAATGTTCAGATGTCAAGATGATGATAAGAAATCCCTAAAGAAGACTGCAGGCTGAGAAGCAGCAGCCAATGAGATAAGAGGCAATCTAAGAGGATGAGATATCCTGGAAGCAAAGAGAATAATATGCTTCAAAGAGTGAGAGATGACTGTCAAATGAAGAGAGGTCAAGTGAAAATAAGGACTGGCCTTTGGATTTAACTACTTGGAGGACTTGCCATGAGCAGTTTAAATGATCTGAAGATGAGAAAACCCTACAGAGTCTGTTCAAGAGACAATGAGAAGAAGGGAATTAGGAGATTGCAAATATTAAAAACTACAACATAGTTTATATATCTGTGTTTTGCATAAAGCAGAGCAGAGAAATGGGGCAGTAGCTAGAAGAGGGATTTCAAGAGAAGATTTTTTTTTTAAATGGGAGAAATTTATATGTTATAGACTGATTCAGTGAAGAGAGGAAACTAATGATTTAGGAGAGTAAAGGTAGAGTTGATGGAGCAATGTTCTTGAGAAGACATGCAAAACAACAGATGTCCACTACAAAAACATATGGGAGATTTTAGAAAAACGGATTTCTAAAAGCCCAGAGAAAGACAACTATGTTTTTATGGCCAAAATCATTTAAAAAGGACAATAGATTAAGAAAACTGAGAGAGACTAAGGGGTAGAATTCTGATGCAGTGGGGGATTCTGGCTTGAACCTAAATTTTAATCACCATTGGCATTCAGACATGCCTGCATGTGTAGTGTCAGGGCATGAGTCCTCCATTATTGTGCATGACAGGAAAAGGAGTCCCCTGGGAAAGAATTCATTCTAAAGGAAGAGAAAGCAGTGCTCTTAGGTTTGGACCAATAGCTGGTCACACAGGAGGGGCAATTAGTAGAGCATGATGTCTATCTCTCAGGTTTAGCCTCTGACCCAGAGGCTATAAACCCATCTCAGAATCCTAAGGAGAGGGGAATACAAGAGATGAAAGCTCTGTTTCAATAAATTATGTAAAGTACTACAATAACAAGATCTTGTTACTCATCTGTTAATGCTAATGCACAAAGGAGAAAAGCCTTGACCCTACTTTGGTGCAGCAGGCTTCAGTGCATTAAAGATTCTAAAATTTGCTTCCTCCAACTTCAACATTCAATGAGTCTGAAATGGTGACCAGCCCTGATAGTGGTGGCCAGTAGAGGCCAGCCCCCATCACCCTGCAGCAATGAAAACCAGTTCCAAGAATGGGAGAGAATTTAATAGTTTGTGGCTTCAGAAGAAAATACCCTTAGCAGGAATATCACCTGCCATAGTGGCAATGGTCAGGCACTACCAAGTAACTTCATGGGAAGCAAAGGTTTTGTCAGCAGGTATCTCCAAATGTGGCCTGGGTGGGAGAGAATCATGGCAGACAGAGGGGACAGCTGACATGACTTGTCAATGAGCACATGTGTCATATCACCTATAAGCTTCATAGAGACAATTGGATGAGACTTTAAGAATAACTGCAAGTCCCGCAATAGGGTTGGGGTGAAAATCAGAAAAAAACACTATTTATTACTGTTATATGATTCCATTTTATCCTTAGGTTGGTGTGGCTAGGGAAATGGGTGATAAGAAATTACAACCACACATAAAGCTGTTGAGGAAGAAAATACCAAAGAAACAACATGTGGCTAAAGAGAATGGGCTCTGTTGTGATAGATGCTGATGATAGAGATGTGCACAACCAAGACACAGATGGAGGGAAAACTCAGGAAGGATAAAGTACAAACCAGCTGAAGTTGAGGATAAAAAAACAGTTCAGCTAAAACAAAACAAAGCTATGTTTGGAGGAAGAAAATGATGTAATGCTGACAGATGGCAGAGAAAGTATAACCACTTAACTATTGTTTTATTTCCTTTTTGTTGTTTAAGTAAAGAAAATGGTCTTCAAAGGGGAAGGTAGAAAACATAACTAAGTAGGAAAATGAGAGATCCTCCTCATTTTTACTTTTCTCCATTTTTTGAAAGTTTTAGAATGAGTATTACCTTTCTTTTACTTAAAAAAAATTTTAATATTTTAGTGAAAAGCAAGGAATTAAAATTCGATATATATAAAAGATTTAGCAAGAGTCCAAATCAATGCTTTAGATGATGCCAAGTCCATAGTTCCAGATGAATTATAGCCTAAGGTATTGGGAGAGGACAGATGTAATAATGGGACAACAGCTGTATAGTCTTTAAATCATGATGAAGAACAAGAAAGTTGCCAATAGATTATACCTAATATTAACATTTTATAAAGCAACTTTATATGTCTAATATTAGCTACTGGTATGTGCTACATGTTAGGCATTGTACTAGACCAAAGGTCAGTAAAGTATGGCTCGTAGGCCAGTTTCAGCCTACTGCCTGTATTTGTGCTAAGAATGGTAAATTAAATTGTTTGAAAAAAATCAAAACAAGAATATGTCATGTGAAATTTATATGAAAACCAAACTTCAGGGTCCACAAAGTCTTACTAGAACACAGCCATGCCCATTTGTTTACATACTGTGTATGGTTGCCTTTGTGCATCAATGGGAGAGTTGGGTAGTTTGACAGAGGCTTATGGCCTGCAAAGTCTAAAATATTTACTATTTAGTCTTTATGAAAAAAAGGTCACTGATTCATGGGCTAGATATCTACCTGATGCTATCTCTAATCCATGACAACTGTGAAAGTTTGTATTTCATTAGGTCCTCTCCAGGTCTTACCCAGGGAGGTGGGCTGTGCAGCTACTCTTATCCCTGTGATAAAATGGAAGCTCAGAATATTTAAATAACTTGTGCAAGGTTACAAGGCTCACATGGGACTTGGATTGGTCTTCTGTTCTCAAAGCCCATGCTCTTTATAGCATACCAGATAGCAAGAAGATGAGTGATGGCAAAATGATTCTTTTTTTTTAGTGGATAAAAGGACACTAGAAATTTTATTCTAGTGAGTTTCATTTTATAAAGATTTTATTCATTTATTTGACAGAGAGAGAGAGAAAGCACGAGCAGGAGGGAAGAGTAGAGGGAGAAGCAGACTCCCTGCTGAGCAGGGAGCTTGATGCAGGACTTGATCCCAGGATCATGGGATCATGACCTGAACTGAAGGCAGACACTTAACCAACTGAGCCACCCAGGCACCCTCTAGTGAGTTTCATTTTAAATCTCAGAAAAGAAATTAAAATAAATTGCTAAATGAGTTACTATAAAAATGCAAGAAAAAGTATTCACTAAGAATACTTTCCTGCTTTCATCATGTTTCTATTTTATAAAATACTTCATATAATATAAATGCATTAAAATAAGATTTATGATAAAAGAAAATTATAAAGGAGGACTTTGACTCTTACATTTAGATAGTGCTTTATAGTTTTCCAAAGCACATTTACATGTACTATTTTATTAGAGATCACAATTCTATCAGCTTGGCAAAGCAGTGATTGTGAGCCCTGTTTTGCAGACAAGTCTCAGAAAGATTAAGTGGCTTATGTAAAGTCCTAAAACTAGCCAAGATTTGAACCCAGGTCTCTGACTTCCAATTCAGTGCTCAGGGCATAATAAAATAGCTATGTTTATTGCCTTCTTAATTTGTGCCAGGAACTGTTCTAAATGCTTTACCCGCATTAACTTGAGTTTCACAATGACACTGTGAAATACACTCTATTTCTATTCCCATTTTACAGATGAGGAAACTGAGGCACAGAGTGATCCAGTTACTTGCTTAAGACCGCAGAACTTATAGTAGGTGGTAGAGCCAGGATCTGAATTATACTATCTGGCTCTAGAGCCAGAGCGCTTAGCCACTACAAACTGCTTCCTCCTGGGGTATCTGCCACAGCTTCCCATGGTTTCACTCTGGGCTAATAGCAAATCTGTGTGCTGGATGAAAATGCAGCTACGTGACTACACTGCCTACTGAATAACAACACTGAAAGTAGTGATTAAAAGTTTGCAGTATCCTGAGTGGTAGGTCCTCAGAGGACAGAGGTTTATAGTGAAGTCTTAGGTTGATTGTTCATTTTTTGCCTGTTGCATTGTATTGCAGATTACAAATACAGGAAGTGGAGATTGTATTATCTGCTTTTAACTAATCTTTTCAAAATGAGAAGATTGTCTGAAAGGATCCATACAAAAAACCTGTGTGTGGTGAGTAGTTCATACAAATGAATATGTATATATTTGCACATTCTAAAAATGTAAGCACAATCAACAAGATGATGGCAGAGCCACTCCTTGTAAAGTGAAGGACAATCCTTAGTGAACAGCAATGAGATAAAACAATTGATCATCTATCTAAGCCTATCTCATATATGTAGCTTTATTATTCTCTTTAGAAATATAATTAAAAATATACAAAATTATAGAAAATCATTAATAAAATAATTATGGAGTCAAAACAGAGAACACTGACATACATCATATATAAAGTAAAAACGAACGTTGGGCAGTGAGCTGGATCAGCGAGTTCAGCAAACAGCAGGAACATTAAGATAGTTAAATGTTTGAGGCTTGTCCTGTGATCTGTACAATTCCCATCTTGCTCTTTGTTTTGAAAATATTACAAGCAGAATGTCTAATTTGGGTATTGTAAGCAACTCCCTGGAAGTTATTTGCAATCATTCTAAACTAGTGATTAACTGAGTATATACTGGACAAACAACATTAGCATCACCTGAGAACTAGCAAGAAAGGCAAATTTTTGGACCACACCCCAGATGTACTAAGAGAAAAACTCTGGGTATAGGGCCCAACAATTTCTGTTTAAACAAGCACTCCAGGTGATTTTATTGGAGAACCATATATTGTATGTGTCTAGAACAGTTAAATTAGAAATAGCTGGAAGGATAGGGAGGAGTTTCTCAATACTCAAAGATAATTAGTATTGGATAAAGACCATTTAAGGTGAATTTACTTAAACTACAATTTAACAGTCTTACTATTCAAAGTAAAGACCAGAGACTACAAGCATCAGCATTCCTGGGAGCTTGTTACAAATGTGGACTGTAGGGCCCCTCTGCTGACCTAGTTGAATCATAATCTATATTTTAACAAGATCTCCAGGTGATTTCTATGCACATTAATATTTGTGATGCTGTTATAGAAAATAGTTTTTAAAATGTTTGATTGGGAGGGGTGCCTGGATGGCTCAGTTGGTTAAATGCCCAACTGTTGATTTCAGCTCAGGTCATGATCTCAGAATCATGAGACTAGGCCCTGTGTCTGGCTCCACACTCAGTGCAGAGTCTGTTTGAGATTCTCTCTCTCTCCGTCCCTCCCCCCTACTTGTGTGTGTGTGTGTGTGTGTGTGTGTACACTCTCTTTCTCTCAAATAAATAAAACCTTTAGAAAATGTTTGGGGAAAAACTTAAAATATTGATATTTTAACTTTTTCTCTTGAATAAAATCCTATGGCAGTATGGTATATTGGTCACCATTTTATGGCTGACTTTTGTAGTACTATCATAACTTCTGTAACAAAAATAATTTGAGGGCTTCATTATTTCCAAAGAGCTTCTTCTAATCTTTGTAGCTGAATCACTCTCTTTTGAAGTGTTTGTCGTCAGACCTATTTATTTTCTTTTAGTACATGCAGGTCAGGTGGAACTCCTTGCTTTTCCCATGACTTTTACGTGATTCCACAGTTTTCCAACATTATGTTCACTGGCTTTATGAAGTATACCTAGTTTTTTAAAAATTCACAATCCACTTTAGGGTCAGTTTCCATTACATTTGTGGATGTTTACATCCAACATTCAGGCAGTGGTGGCCGGACAAGCACTTTGACAGGATGGGTGGGGACAAAACCTGTGTTAAGACAGAGGATGTTGGGTGGGGACAATTTTTATAAGTGGTTAGGTCATTAGTTGAATATGTGCATATTATGATAACTACCGCTTTATTAGGTAGCCTCCTAAATGGGATGGTGAAATAATGGAAACTCAGATAACAACAACACAAATGTTAAGGATGATTGTCTCCAGGCAATAAAAGTCCACGTAATTTTTATTTCCTTTTTTGTGCATATAAGCATTTTCTAAACGTTCTAGAATGAAAGCATGTTATTTTTGCAACCAGAAAAACTCTATTACTTAATAATTTTTAAATTTGAGGTATAATTTATGTGACACAACCTGATCCAGTGGAGGCCGGCAAGGCTGGCAGTGAAAGAATTCAACCTAAGCAGAACAAAAGAGAAAGAAATTTACAGAATACACTGAGAGGGAATAGGGGGCAGGACAGCAAAGGAACAACAGTCTGCCAGGAGGCAGTGAGGGGTTGGGGGCTGTAGTTTAGGGGGAAGGTGAGGAGGTATGGGAACGTATGGAATTTTCCTTTTCTTGTACCTGTTGCTGGGTGTAAGTAACCCATTGGTCAGCTAGGGCTTATGGGTATTTTGCGGTGGGTTGCCTAATGGGCCTGTTTGTATTCAGCCCAGTGGCCCCTGTGGACCCTTTTACCTTACTCATGTTTCTGTTGCTCAAGTGGATTGCCTAAAAGCAGCCTCCACAATTTACATTCAATAAAATACACAGAGTTGCAACAGTTGTATACACCTGGGTAACACCAAACAAGATATGAACTATTTCCATCACCCAGAAGGTTCCTTTGTGCCCCCTTTAAATCAGAAATTACCCTAATACAGCGCTCGTCCTGGAATATACACTGCTTCCAAGGCTTTCTAACCTCTGCAGTTATTTCAATGCACTGCTCTGGAGCAGCACACTGTATCGAATTCTAGCAAATACATTTGTGTTGGCCTCAAGCATAGAGCTTAGGTATACGGAGGGAGTCAATGCTGCAGTTTGCATTTCTTTCCATATATTCCCCTTTGTGTATTTCCAACTCCTATTTTATAGAAAATGAGAAAAATAATTTCCCCTCCCCCACAGCCATTCCTTTTTCTCTTGTTCCTTCCTGCTTTGAAACAGCTACTTACTGCACGGCCAACAGAGGATTCTATTAAGATGAAAGCTTTGTACTTGCCAAGGCAGACAAAGGGCTCTAAATAAAGCCTGCTTGCCAGTGTCTAGGAAGAGGCATGTGTCGCGCCTCTCTCCCATATCATGTCCCCACCGACGCCCACATCTGCCCCTCAAATGTCTCTTTCTTATTGTTCTGGTTCATGGTAACAGTTAAATAGCAAAAATAATGTTGACTATAAGATAATAAAGTTTAAAACACACAAAGCACTTTCATAAAGGTTATCTCATTTTGTTAGGCATCCCTGCAATACCACTTAACTTTTGTGGGCAAATACTAGCATTCATTAATTTGTTCCTTTGTTCATTCACACAGCACATACTTATATTAGTAGATACTATGTCCTAGACAAAATACTAGGCACTAAGTAACAGTGGCAGAAAAAAAAGGCCCTCACAAAACTTATTGTCCAGTGGGGGAAACAGATGAGGAAATAGGCAATTCTGACTTCGAGTGTAACAGTTTGTGTAGTAGCATACTGAACTCAGGTTAATTATAATACTGAAAAATTGGAAACAACTGAACAGTCTTAACAACAGGAAGATGTCAAATTACTGCACAGCTGCTTGATGGAATGATTTGTAACCATCAAAAGTCATTTTTGGGGAAAGATACATTTGAGGATATGTTAAGAAATACACATTACTTTTATAATCAGATAAAAAATTGTAAGGTGAAAAACACAATTGTTTTAAGTGTGCCAAGGTACTACCTAACCAGCACGTAGTGATAGAAATATTTATCTTCATATACACCTTAAATTGAAATATATTTTCTAATGAAGTTTTAGTTTTAAAATATGCCCTTATAATTCTTCTTTTAATAGGTTATCTATGATTACCGCTTTGGGTTTGGTTTTTTTTTTTAAGATTTTGTTTATTCATTTGAGACAGAGGGCTACAGAGAGAGCAAGAACATGAGCAGGGGGAGAGGCAGAGGGAGAGGGAAAATCAGACTCCCCGCTGAGCTGCGGGCCAAATGTGGGTCTCAATCCCAGGACCTGGAGATCACGACCCGAGACAAAGGCAGACGCTTAACCATCTGAGCCACTCAGGTGCCCCTAGTTTTTTTGTTTTTAAATATAATATTTAAAACAGAGTTTTCAAATAGATATCTATATTTATGTAACTGTTTACAGTGCTTTCATACATTATTTCGCTTCATCTCAAAAATAATCCCTGTGACATCAGTGTTGTTAACCCTCTTTACAGAGGGAAACCAAGGCTCAGTGATTTTCAAGAACATAACCAATATCAGAGTTAGTGGGTGGCAGGTTAGAACTCCAATTTAGGCCCCCCCCCCTTTTTTTAGTTCCAGAACCAGAGTTTCTTGCATTTCACATTGGTATCTCACTAGTTTTATTTACATCCCAATGGGCCACAGACTTTTCAAACAGGGGTGTCTGAACTAGCATAGTATGTGTTCTTAAATTTATTTTCACTGTTGCTTCTTAGAATTAATCACTGAAATAAAATAAATTTAATAAGTGCCTAATACATGGAAGCACCATATCAGTGAGTCCAACTCACATATGCTTTATTTATGTATTTTAAAGTATTTTTAGTATGTATTTGTATTTTACTGATTATATAACAACTCTTCATGCAGATTTTTTTATAATTAGGATTATTGTCATATCTGTTAAAAAAAAACAAAACCTTTTTCTTCCTCAATGTGGTGGGTCTGCTATATAGTTTTTTCAAATTTAATGTTTTATCAAAATAATACATGGATTCCGATTTAAAAAGTCAAATAGCATGATTTAGTTTGTAGTGAAAAAGGGCAGTCCCTCTTCTATTGTTCCTAATCCCAATTCCCATTCTCCAACAGGTAACTTCTTTTGCAATTTTTTAACTATTTGGGGGTGTATACCTTGATAATCTGAAATAACATGTGAATACCACTATTTTCTTTCTTCTTCTTTTTTTTTTTTAAGATTTTACTTATTAATTTGACAGAGAGAAACAGCCAGCAAGAGAGGGAACACAAGCAGGGGAAGTTGGAGAGGAAGAAGCAGGCTTCCAGTGGAGGAGCCTGATGTGGGGCTGGATCCCAGAACGCTGGGATCACGCCCTGAGCCAAAGGCAGACGCTTAAGGACTGCACCACCCAGGCGCCCCTCTTCTTCTTCTTCTTTTTTTTTTTAATTGCAGTATTAGCTTTTATATGTTGATTTTTGCTGGGGCCTTCCCTCTCTCTCCTCTGACGCTCCCTCCTCCAGGAAGGAGCGATTTACCTGACTAGCAAGCAGGCCTGCCTCAGTCCACTCCTCTTTTCTCTTGCATGCACCTGCCTGAGGCAAGGTGCCTTCTGCTTCCATTCCATGAGCAAGCTTACTGGGACAGAGTCTGCCCTGTGCCTGAGGCCAGTGATGGAGCAGCTAAGTAGGCATAATTCATAGTTGAAATATTAGAAACTGTTAACACCCCACCCCATATGCCACCCCACCTCTAAGCTCACCTGTCTGCAGCTGTAGGAACAGCTTCCATCTGACTGACACCTCCTGACATCCTATGTCTTTGCTTCTCTACAGGAGGCCTTTCTCCTGCCCCACAGGTGCTCTTAGTACTACTGGAATCAGAAATGCAGTCAACACCATCTTCAACTAGTGGGACCAGCTTTCCTATTCCCTGGTGGGACAACTAAGGTGGGTTCCACACAGTTTTTCAGAAGGTTCCCTGGGGGATTGAGTTCACTGACACATATTTTATTGGCTTTTTTTCATTCTCTCTCTTATTTTTAATTGGCAAGTTAAAAAAAAATTGCAATAATTAGATACAACACATTTTTTGGCATTTATCAGCCATTACTACTTCTTATTTTAAGAAAATACCTTTCATAGTTTTTTAGTAGGCAAGAAATTAAAAGTAAACCTGAACAAATACTAAAATGCTTCTTTGGCTCACAGAAAAGGTTTTCTTCTTAATTGTATTTGTTTAAAGACTTCTAAAGCTTTGCAAACTGAAATCAAAATGATACAGTGAAATATAAAAACACAAAAATTCTCCAATTCAGCCAACCTAGGATTTACTCTTTTTCTTCTGGCAGAGTCTAGTATTTATAGCCTATATTTCTTTTAAAAAAGAGAATAAATTCCCACAAAATTCTTCTTAGTACAATCATTACTACCAAGTGTCCTATTAAATTTCTGGATATTTGCACTGCCAACAGAGTTGTTAGGTAAAGTCCAGTGTTTATTGATGAAACAGTCCTTTAGTGAAGCAGCCACAGGGTGCTTAAGAGGAAGCAAGTACTTGAATTGAACTAACAAAAATTACCTGAATAACTTGTGGCAGTTATTTTTGAATTGTGAAGACCTGACCAGAAGTTCAAGGAACAGCTGGAGGCACTAAAAGGATTTTTCTCGAAGAATCCTCAAAGAAAATATTGTCCACAGGTGAACGCCAGTTTTCAAAAACACTGAGCAGTCTGAATCTAATTACTGGGATCCAAATTCCATCACCAGCACCCACCCACCCCCTCACTCCCCGCCAATCACTCCGTCCAGTGACTTGGCCTAGTGGTTTCCCTCCTCTCAGGAGATCCTGAGATGGGTATTGTAGGATGTCTTAGCTGTCATTGAGACAAAGCCAGCATTCAGCTCATTATCCCAGTGATGATTCAGCCAGACTCAACTGGATCCCATTGAAGGGTAGCTGATGTGGCTGCATTTATGAAATTGACCCCCAAAAAAGACTTCTTGCTAAAAGTAACTGTTCTTGCACTAACCAGCACATGGATGGTGCTCAGGAGATAAAATAACACTCTGAAAGGATTGAAAGGCACAGAGCGTGTCTGGAAACGTAGCTTGGGGTACATTTTTATAGGTGGGTAGAGGACTTTAGTATATAGTTATAAACCAGTGTTTCAGCAGTATTTGCCAGAGGCCTGTCTGGGTTATTGAGAAACGTCCCTGATAGTTGAAAATAGAGGGTTAAGAACTTGAGCAAGGCATCTGACGGACATGGATTGAATTCCAGTTCTACCACTCAACAAAGGCAGGCCCTTTGGTAAATTGCTTGACTGCTTTGTTTGTTTCATTCGTATAAAATGGGGACCAAAGATATTAAAACCTCAAAATTTTTATAAGGATCAAACGAGAAGATGTATGTGAATGTTAACACACTGCTTTGCAAGTAGAATTGTAACACTGCTTTGCCCTCAGCTTATATCCATGTATGAAGATTGTCATATAATTACTTAAAACTATAGCTTTTAAGTACCAAGAGAGACATGTGAGTGACTCAAATAACTTCTTGAGAAAAATGACAGAAATAAATATTTTGCTTGTCTCTTTGAACTTAGCAAGTCATAAATCTCAGCTTGCGAATCACCATTCTGGAGTCCCCTATAGGACAAAGAAACCGGGCTTAGCAACAATCAAAGCACCAATTTACAAAGCTTCCCTGAGAGTGGGTGGATCTTGTTTCTTCCTAAGAATACATTGTCCGTGACCAACCATGAACAAAAAGTCCTCAGAGATTATAAATAATAACATTAATGATTAAAAGAAACAGGCAACAGTGGCAAAACAAGTTGGTTCTGAATCAAACTGATAGGAATGGATCCTGAAAAGTCTTGTACTTTTATTTCATTATTTTGAAATTTTCATGTTTCCTTTTGAAGAGTCTTCCCTGCTGTGGTGAGGGAATAAGGCCAATATGGCAGGAGGGCAGGGGAATCTACCAATGAAATTGTAAGTTTCTTTTAAATGATTATAGTCTGTGTTGCAAAGGGATTTAGGTAAAGCTGATATTTGTTGCTGATCTACCTCTAGATTGGAGAGCAGATCTCCCAGATTTTTTTGCTTTGTCTCCAAGTCATTTGTTTTTGACTCATCCAACAGCCCTGACAGAAGTAGAGGAATAAGAATCAAGAAGTGAGAAACTCTATCCTGCTTAGATATTAGCATGTAAAGTAAATGTAGGTTAGGATGACAGTCTGAGATCTTCAGTACAGAACATTTATGGGATGTGCAGTGACAAATAAAAAACTATAGGCCTCTTTTGAATTTATATGTCCCAAACAAGCCTAGTTTTATTAAGGCACTTCCATTTTTAAACCTTGAACAATAACTGTCTTGTTGGGGAGAGAAATCTTGCAAACACATAAAACAAATTGCTTAGCGCCATGTCTGCTAGCATAGCATAGTAGTTGTTAGGAGATAGTTGGAGAGTTAGGTAATCAGGGCCATGGTTCCCAACAAGAAAATATGGAGGTGGGACAGCTAAGACAAAACAGCACTAACATTCTGTTTTGCAGCTAAGACAGGAACACACTAGCATTCTGCTTTGCAGCCTTTGCAGAAATGACTTCTGCAAAACATCCCAAAATAAAACAATTAACCACAAAGCATTTGTCACTATCACGAGCAAGGGGCAATTAAGATATAAGCCCCCAGATGTCAGTCCAAAAAGACAATTAGCACATAAACATTAACCTAATAGGTAGACAGATACGTGATCAAAGCCCTGTTTGGCATGACTCAGCATACCCTGATTGCTTAAGATGGTTCTGCAAAAGAGCTCATAAAAACCCCTAAACGTAGACACTCCAAGGGCAACCCTCTCAGGTCCCCTCCCTCTTTAGGAACTTTGTACTCTTGCTCAGTAAACTTTGCTTTGCTACCCAACACTCTTCATCTGGTCCACCTCTTCATTCTTCAAAGTGGGGTGACCAAGAACTATGGGCACTAAAGGAATAGAAATCCTGTAACATAGTTACCAACTTGGAATCTGGAGTCAGACTTTCTGGGTTCAAATCCAATTACTGCTTGTATAACTTTTGGCAAGCTGTTCAACATCCTAGTGTTTCTGTGTTCTCTTCTGTAAAATGGGGATGATAATATCTACCTCATAGAGTTGCTGTGAAGATGAAATGAATGTATACACGTAAAGCACTTAAAATATTATTATCCGTGATCATCTGGCATATGCACTTGTCATATATTATTTTTTGAAGTCTTCATAACAACTCTAGAAGTACATGTTATTAACTCCAGTTTTCAAATGGAAACTACTAACCTTTGGGGCCTGGGAGACCTTGATTTGAATTTTACGTCTTAGATGTTTGGCCTGGCCAAGATATTTGAAAATAACTGAGCTAATATTCATGAGATAATGCCAATTTCCCAGTATTCTGTTAGAATTGAATAAGTTGTGGGATGCCTGGGTGGCTCAGTCTGTTTAGTGTCTGACTCTTGTTTCAGTTTAGGTCATGATCTCAGGGTGGTAAGATCAAGCCCTGAGTCAGGCTCCATGCTGGACGTGGGGCCTGCTTGGGATTCTCTCTCTCCTTCTTCCTCTGCCCCTCCCCATGCGTGTGCTCTCTCTCTTTCTCTGTCTCTCAGAAAAAAAAAAAAAAAAATGAATGAGTTGATGAATGTAAAGCACCATGCCTGGCAAATGTTACCAGACCTTCTGCATTGCAAGTCTCTAGAAAACATCGTTCTCCTTATATTTTATGAAATTGGGACCCAATTTCATTTCCAATACAGAAATCCTATTTAATCATATTCAACCTATTTGAAGTTTGTAGTGGTGTATTATTTTTCAGGATTTTTAATTGTTGAGAGGCTCTCCATTATGATGAACTGAAATCTGTCTTTTTGGGGGGGTAGTTATATAATCCTGGTATTTATTTCTAAAATAGTCATTGGAAATGAAACACATTGTTATTCAAATGCTTTTACTGGTTGGTGTGGGCTTTTTTTTTTTTTTTTTTTAATTCCAGTGTAGTTAACATACAATGTTGTATTAGTTTCAGGTAGAAATCTGTCTTTTTATAACATAAACCCACTGAGCATAATTCGTTCTTTTGAATGGTACAGAATGAGTCTAGTACCAGGTCCTTATAGTCCTTACACAGCGTGGGTGAAAAGAAGGCATGAGCCAAGGATAACTATGCATTCATTTCAGGGGTCCATGAACCTAGATGAGAAAAAAAATGACATCTTTATTTTCATTTATCTCTAATTAAATTCAGATTTCCTTCAATTATGAATGAAGGCAACAAACAACAGCCGTCTTAACAGTTCCTATGAATTTGTCAACAGAAATTACACCTATTTATATATCACATTCCAGTTGTTCCAGAAATCTTAAAATATCATTCGCAGCATAATTTGGCAATTTCAGAAGTTATTAGGTCTGTCGCTCCATCGAGTCATTTATTATGCTAATAAAAAATCATATACGTTGCTGTATCACAAACCTGACCCTTTCACCTCTGTGTCTTTGCTCCTGTTCTTTCTTTGACTGATTCCTAATAGAGCCCCCTTTTTGACAACCAAACTCCACCAAATGCCTATCAATGAATCATCTCTCTTCAGGGGCCTCATGCAATTTATAACACCCTTCCTTGCCTTTCTCTTAGATATTTTCTCTCTCAACCTGGTGTAATCTAATAAAGGAATGCAGAAACAAAGCATTCATCTTCAACTGAGATTACTCGTTTACCTATAAAATCACAATTAAATGACTAACAAGAGTGTCAATGAGGGTATTTCTAATCAGTCATTATTTCATCATTGACTTTTCCCTCAAGTATTTTCACTCACTTGTACAAACTATAAAAGATAATATTAAAAAATAATATAAGATAATATAAAATAATAATATAAGGTAATAGAATATAAGATAATATAAAAAGATATTAATTATTGTTTATGAAAAGATGTGTTGGATGTACATTAACGAGGCTGAAATAGTATATAAAGGATGAAGGTTTCCTTCTATCATTGGTGTTTGGATGCACCATAATAGTAACAGAATTCATTTCAAGAAGCATTTCCTGAGCAAATGCTATTAATGGAAGGTACTTATTCTGGGAGATAAATCAGTAAACAAGATACGTTCTCTGCCCTTGAAGAGCTTTTCATTTAATGGCAGAGACAGGTATAATATCAAAATGTTTATAGAGGCTAAACAAAGTGTTTAAAGCAATACCTTCTTTCCAAGTAAAAATAAGTTTTTGGAAGACAGGCATTGCTTTTACCTTTCCTTCCTCCTTCCTCCCCTCCCTGCTTCCCTCCCTTCTTCTTTTTATTAACTTTAAAAATCATTCATGGCATCTAATATACATGTTTCCGGTAAAACATTTCTAATAAATTTCAGGCTGATATGTTGACCCCAAGTATTCTCATTAAACATTTTGAGACAGTAGGCCTTAATCATTAGAGACTATACTGTGTGTGTCTACATGAACACTGTAAGAGTAGTTCTTTCTGCAAACGACTAGTTGATTTTCCTTTTAGCTATCTCTTTGATGATGATGATGATGATGATGATGATGATGATGATGATATCAGACTTTACCTTTAGAGACAGCGTGAGTGTTACAAGTTAGGTTGATGTCTCTCAGCCTTTGTTTGTAAATGACAATGCTAGTCCAAATGATCTCAAACATCTCTAACATATCTGTACTTGACATGTATCAAGAGAGGACCATTTTGTTTATGTATTTATCACTGAATTTCCTAATAGTCATTTGGTTCTATAATGGTCACAAGACCATTATAAAGGAAATGTCAAGATGTTTTAAGTAGAACTATATTATAACATGGTTTAGCATAAAGAAAAGTGTGTGTGTGTGTGTGTGTGTGTGTGTGTGTGTTATTGGTCAAACCACAGTCTGAAAAATGCCCACATAAAATAAAAGCTCTTTATAACTTTGTTAACTGATTATGCTGGTAAGAATCTTTTTACATAATACCAAAAAGACTTTTATGGAATTAAAATCAATTCTCCTGTCTACATTAGCATGTGAACTTTCAACCACATAAATGAAAATTACTTTTATGTGTATTTGGAAATGGAAAGAGGTCTTTAATATTGAAGCAGCCATGGCTTTCACCTTCAGGACATTTAAAATTCCAATTAAAATGTAAATTATGAATAGTTTGAAAACTGAAGCTTCTTTCTTAAAAATCGGTTTCTTTGAATTAAAATACTGAGTGCTTGAATAAAGTGGAAAATATATTGCACACTTATAGTGATTTCTTCTCAAGTTTCACAGAGATTTATAAGTGTGAAATAACGTGCAAAAGCATTAGCTCTTGTTATTTATGACAATTCAGTTAAGGAAAGGTAAAAGAACGGTCTTCAGGACATCTTTTTTAAAAATTAAAGTTCTTCAATTATTGATATTGTGAGTTTCAGTTAAGTGCTGTATGTTGGGGTTAAGCTTCTAACCTTTCTTGTAATGCAAGTAAATCCTTGAGGAACGTGGAGGCAAAGGAAAAGTAGTTCTGCTGAGATGTGTAATAGTGACACAGGAGAAAAGATGTGAAGCTAGAGGAAAGGTCCAGACAACTGAAACTTCCTTCTTGCCACTCCCAAGTTCCTCCAAGACTTAATACCTCATGTCCAGAACAATCCCAATCCCTATGCGAATACACCTATGACTACCATTTGCTTAAGAGCTAACTCCTGTGCCTCTTAAAGAGGGATATTTGAACGTTTAATATGTAAATGGAATGATGACAAGAAAGTGTCATTTCTCAAGGTGTGACTATGCCCTAGGCACTATAAAAATTTAACAAATGATAACTCTCCAGCAGAACATTTCTTTAAGACTTGCACTCTTTTGTATCATTTGGTCCCTATGTGTTTTCCACCAGGCACCTACCAGAGGAAAGAATTTAAAAAATTAAAGTGTGATTCAAATAATATTAATATTCAATAATCATTAGCAGAAATAATAGCTCTAAAATATCAGTGTGATGTTAGATATTCCAAAGATACATGAAAATGTAGTATATCAAACTTTCTCAAAACTGGGAGCTTCAGTAATAACTACATATATTGTCAATTGAAGTAGATAAAAAAAATAGCACGAGAAACCACCACCACCCCCCTTTTGTAGGTCAGTGCTCAGGGCTGAGTGTGCTGTAATTATGTACACTAAATGAGCTACAGCTTGAGCTAATAATACCATACTGAGTACTAGAAAGCTGTAATTATACAACTACATAATGTATGCTTGGCAAGATTTTCAGTATTGGAGAATCTACTGTCAAATAGCATCTGGCAGAGTTAAAAGTCCAAGTGGGAGGTTAGAATAATTGGTCTAGACTAAACTAATGCAGGGTATTGTGGCTCAAGCGGAGTAAGTCATATGGCTATTAGACAAACCCGGTGATAATGAATACGTCTAGAAATAGTGCAAAGTCCTAAATCATATAATCACATTACTTTAAAACACAAAGCATCTCCAAGACTGAACATCTACTGTACACCTATGTACCATGCTGAATGCAGGAAATTTTAAAACAAACAAAACAGGAGAGAAAGAGATAATTTCTGACTGCCAATTGCTCAAGATTATGACATAGGGTGAATTTGTGTTTTCGTAGAGATATGTACAAAGTAGAATGAGTTAACAATACCATCGACAGCTCCACTGCCTTTAATGATGACCTACATTAAGTCACTACTGTTCTGTTTGAAAAATGTTTCCATTAAACCTCATGTTCTCACGTTTCCTGTTAGAATTACACATGATCACCTTCAAAAAGATATTTCTATTATGATTTTCTCCCTTCTTGCTAAGCCATTATATTTTACTTTGAGTCCTACTCTACTAAGGGCAACTAAGATTATCCCATTGTTATACATTTGTCTCTCTGTCCCACTTAATGGACACAGAGGAGTCTGTTCTCTTTAATAAGAGCTAGTCTTAGTGTTTCTTTTTATGCCTTAGCTCTGAATTTAATTTAGCTGACAAAAAACTTTATGTAGAAATCCAATTCACGCTGTTTAAAATACATATGCTTAGGATACCGGCTAGCTCAGTCAGTAGAGCATGTGACTCTTGATCTCAGGGTTAAGTTCAAGCCCTACGTTGGGCATATAGCTTTCTTTGAAAAATCCAATTTTTTATTTTTTATTTTATTTTTTAAAAAGTTTTTATTTATTTGAGAGAGAGAGCGAGCGAGAGAGAGCATGAGGTGGGGGAGGGACAGAGGGAGAGGGAGAAGCAGGCTTAGCCGGGAGCCCTATACAAGCCTTGATCCCAGGACCTGATCATGACCTGAGCTGAAGGCAGACACTTAACCAACTAAGCCACCCAGGTGCCCCAAAAACCCAATTTTTTTAATAATAATTTTTTATTATAAAAATTAAAATACACATACTTAAATTTTGCCAAGTGCTATACTTTTATTCTGGTAGAAACTACTTGTTGGTCAAGTGATTTCTTGGATTTTTTAGGTGGTGAAGAAATTTTCAGTCCAATTGATATGATCATTTTCAGGAATTTGTTTCTAAAGGCATCTAGGTTTCTTGTGGCTATTTTGGGAAATTTCCAGATTCTACAGACACATAGAAACTTTGTCCAAGTTTGTTACAATGGAGCATAATTTTATTTTGTAGCTATTGTTGATTTAGGGAATGGTGTGTATATTTTGATGCAACTAATTTCTTGACGCTCTTATTAAGCAAGAAATTTGAATCATCAGGCAAAAATGATCATTTTGACTTAGCCATTTTTGGTCATCATTTAGGAAACTACTTAAGAGATTTTCTCCTCCTCTAATACATATGCTTAAAGTTTTTCTTCATTGTGAGTACTGGTGAGAATGTTCAGAGTTATTAAGTACAGCTATTCAAAGAAAGCCACAGAATATTGATTACTGCTCTGCTCACCAAGATAAGGCAGTACAAGTGTTTCTAACCTTTTATAACAATACATTTCTGAAATTCATAATTATGTAGGGCAAAAAGGGCTGAGCATATGAATAAGGAAGCCAAAAGTAATTATAGGTATTAGGCAGAATTGAATAAGCTGATCAATATAAACGCAAAGCAGAAATTACCTGTGCCATTAAACCGCCCAGCTGATTATTTATTTATTTTTTTTAAAGATTTTGTTTATTTATTTGACAGAGATAGAGACAGCCAGCGATAGAGGGAACACAAGCAGGGGGAGTGGGAGAGGAAGAAGCAGGCTCATAGCAGAGGAGCCTGATGTGGGGCTCAATCCCATAACGCCGGGATCACGCCCTGAGCCGAAGGCAGACGCTTAACTGCTGTGCCACCCAGGTGCCCCTGATTATTTTTTTTAAAGATTATTTATTTATTTATTTATTTATCAGAAAGAGAAGGGGGGAGAAGCAGGCTCCCAGATGAGCAGGGAGCCCGATGCAGGACTCAATTCCAGGACCCTGGGATCATGACGTAAGCTGAAGGCAGATGCTTAACCGATGAAGCCACCCAGGCATCCCAGACCAGCTGATTATTATAGTGTGTTCCACAAGCGTTCAATTCTCTGTTCTTCTTGCTACATACAGGTTACTAGATTATTGGTTTCTCCCTATCTGCTTCAGAGAAAGTATCAATTGTTTTTCTTTTCTCTTTCTTTCCTTCTTCTCCCCTCTCCTTTTTTTTTTTTTTTTTGTCGTGTGGTGGCACAGGGATGGGAGAGTGCTAATGCAGTCTGCTGCTACCACAAATTATGCAGCCAAGTTTCCCACATTTGGAGAAATCAGCACATCCAGAGTGAAATGGATAAGCCTTGCCCTGGGAAAACCACTCTCCTGACAGGTAAGTATCCCCCCCCCCTTTTTTTTTTCCAGATGAAATAATCCCAACTGAATTAACAGAAAAACTATAGATCTAATAAGGATTTCACAAGAATGTCAGATACAAGATCCATTTACAAAGATCAGCAATGTTCCTCTGCATCAGCAATAGCTAACTAAAAATGTAACATTCTGTGATGCTGTTCCTACTAATAATCAAAACTATAAAGTATGAATTTAACGGAATAAACAATGTATATGATCTCTATGGAGAAAAAATTTTAAATTTATTAAGGACATAAAGGTCTTAAATAAATGGAGTGCTATATACCATGCTCATGGAATGGATGGCAACAGGGTAAAATGTCAGTTCTCTAAAACTAATCTGCAAATTCAATTCAATCCCAGTTAAAATTCTATTAGGACTTTTTAAAAAATGAATTCAACACACTTATACTGCCATGTATAAGAAGACTAAATATGTTATGAATGATTCAAGCAATTTTGAAAAAGTGCTGCTTGGCAACCCTCGTTTTGAAAAGGGGCCTTACTGCAGGTATCAGACAACTGATATGTACAGGTGGAGAAAGGATTGATAAAGCATTTAACAGATGATATTAGGAAAGTGTCATTTTATGGAGAAAAGTAATACTGGATTCCTAGCTTATAGCAAGCAGTGTTTCTCAACCCTTTTTTATTATAGTCTACTTAAACTTTTTTAGACTTTTCCCCCTAATTTTCTACCTTTTCCAATGAAATTTTAATACTGCAAATATTTATATATCTATATCTGTTTATATGCCTTGGGAGAGTGAAATTTAGTTGGATTAAAGTCCTAAATGGACAATGGAAATCTGAAAAGTCAATGGTAAAAGAAAAAAGAGAAACATAGATTATTTTTCTGGCTTTGGGGTGTGGGAGAACTTCTTAAACCAATTCCCCAAAGCACAAACTCTAAGATAAAAAAGAAATGGATGGAAAAGACATTAGAATTAAAGACTTTGCTTCATTGAAAAATATAATAGGGAAAGTTCATATACAGACCACAGATTGGAAAGGAATATTTGAAATAACTAAAGTCAATAAGGGATAAATATCTACAATAAACAAGACATCTTGTTAATTACAATGTAATTACAATTACAAATGGTAAACCCGGGATGCCTGGGTGGCTTGGTCGGTTAAGCGTCCACCTTCAGCTCAGGTCATGATCCCAGGTCCTGGGCTAGAGTCCCGCATCTGCTCCTTGCTCAGTGGGGAGCCTGCTTCTCCCTCTGCCTGCTGCTCCCGTTGCTTGTACTCTCATGCTCTCTATCTCTCTGTCAAATAAATAACTTAAAAAAAAAATAAAGAAAAAGAAAAGAATATGGTAAACCTAAGAGAAAAATGGGTGAAGGATATGAACATGACCTTCACATAAGGGGAGACACGAAGGGACGCCAGGGTGGCTCAGTCAGTTAAGTGTCTGCCTTCAGCTCAACTCATGATCTCAGGGTCCTGGGATTGAGTCCTGCATCAGTCTCCTTGCTCAGCGGTGAGCCTGCTTCTCCCACTGTTTGCTGCTCTCCCTGCTTGTGCTCTCTCTCACTCTCTCTGACAAATAAATAAATAAAATCTTTTTTTAAAAAGGGGAGACACTAATAACTAACATATAAAGTGATACTCATTTCAACTTCAAAAATAATCAGAAAAGAGAGGCTAAGATCATTGAAGGAGCACCACTATTATTCAACGTGGTACTAGAAGTCGTTGCAACAGCAATCAGACGACAAAAAGGGATCAAAGGTATTCAAATCGGCAAAGAAGAAGTCAAAATGTCTCTCTTCGCAGATGACATGATACTCTATATGGAAAACCAAAAAGAAGCCACTCCCAAACTATTAGAAGTTATAGAGCAATTCAGTAACGTGGTGGGATACAAAATCAATGCTCAGAAATCAGTTGCACTTCTATACACGAATAACGAGACCGAAGAAAGAGAAATTAGGGAATCCATCCCATTTACAATAGCACCAAAAACCATACGTTACCTTGGAATTAACCAGAGACGTAAAGGACCTATATTCTAGAAACTATAAATCACTCTTGAAAGACATTGAGGAAGACGTAAAAAGATGGAAAGATATTCCATGCTCATGGATCGGAAGAATTAACATAGTTAAAATGTCCATGCTACCCAGAGCAATCTACACTTTCGATGCTATCCCGATCAAAATACCGAGGGCATTTTTCAAAGAACTGGAACAAATAGTCCTTAAATTTGTATGGAAACAGAAAAGGCCCCGAATCTCCAAGGAACTGTTGAAAAGGAAAAACAAAGCTGGGGGCATCACAATGCCGGATTTCGAGCTGTACTACAAAGCTGTGATCACAAAGACAGCATGGTACTGGCACAAAAACAGACACATAGACCAATGGAACAGAATAGAGAACCCAGAAATGGACCCTCGGCTCTTTGGGCAACTAATATTTGATAAAGCAGGAAAAAACATCCAGTGGGAAAAAGACAGTCTCTTCAATAAATGGTACTGGGAAAATTGGACAGCTACATGCAAAAGAATGAAACTTGACCACTCTCTCACACCATACACAAAAATAAACTCCAAATGGATGAAAGACCTCAATGTGAGACAGGAATCCATCAAAATTCTAGAGGAGAACATAGGCAGCAACCTCTACGACATCGGCCAAAGCAACCTTTTTCATGACACATCCCCAAAGGCAAGAGAAACAAAAGATAAAATGAATTTATGGGACTTCATCAAGATTAAAAGTTTCTGCACAGCCAAGGAAACAGTCAGAAAAACTAAGAGGCAGCCCACGGAATGGGAGAATATATTTGCAAATGACACTACAGATAAAGGACTGGTATCCAAGATCTACAAAGAACTTCTCAAACTCAATACACGAGAAACAAATAAACAAATCAAAAAATGGGCAGAAGATATGAACAGACACTTTTCCAATGAAGACATACAAATGGCTAACAGACACATGAAAAAATGTTCAAAATCATTAGCCATCAAGGAAATTCAAATCAAAACCACACTGAGATACCACCTTACGCCAGTTAGAATGGCAAAAATAGACAAGGCAAGAAACAACAATTGTTGGAGAGGATGTGGAGAAAGGGGATCCCTCCTACATTGTTGGTGGGAATGCAAGTTGGTACAGCCACTCTGGAAAACAGTGTGGAGGTCCCTTAAAAAGTTAAAAATTGAGCTACCCTATGATCCAGCCATTGCACTACTGGGTATTTACCCAAAAGATACAGACGTAGTGAAGAGAAGGGCCATATGCACCCCAATGTTCATAGCAGCAATGTCCACAATAGCTAAATCGTGGAAGGAGCCGAGATGCCCTTCAACAGATGACTGGATTAAGAAGTTGTGGTCCATATATACAATGGAATATTACTCAGCTATCAGAAAGAACGAGTTCTCAACATTTGCTGCAACATGGACGGCACTGGAGGAGATAATGCTAAGTGAAATAAGTCAAGCAGAGAAAGACAACTATCATATGATTTCTCTCATCTATGGAACATAAGAACTAGGATGATCAGTAGGGGAAGAAAGGGATAAAGGTGGGGGGGTAATCAGAAGGGGGAATGAAACATGAGAGACTACGGACTATGAGAAACAAACTGAAGGCCTCAGAGGGGAGGGGGGTGGGGGGAATGGAATAGACCGGTGATGGTTAGTAAGGAGGGCACGTATTGCATGGTGCACTGGGTGTTATACGCAACTAATGAATCATCGAGCCTTACATCGGAAACCGGGGATGTACTGTATGGTGACTAACATAATATAATAAAAAATCATTAAAAAAAAAAAAAAAGATCATTGAAGGAGAAGTCATGGAACCGAAAGGCCATTGTAGTAAAGGATCATCAATACACTGATTTCTTCAGAAATCTTCAGAAAATGAGAGGGAGTAACATAAGGCTTGTAAATGATTGCAACAAGAAAGGGTTATCTGATATTATAAACTTCACAGAGGGGTGTTTAAGAAAGAAAGAAAATTGCACAGAAGGAGATTTGGGAGACAATCTCCAAGTGTCTCTTTAATTTTGCATATCTTGTGAGCAGACTGCCTTTGTTCTCGACTATCTTTTTAAGGATGTTATTCTCTGAACAGTTTTGGAAGATAGGTAACAAAGGCAGGTTTGTTTACTGTCCATTATAATAAACATACTGTTTCCCTATATGGGAAAGATCAGAAAGGCTTATTATCCATTTTAAAAGATTTGTGTTCGCTAAGCTCAGGTTTCCTCTCCTCTACTGCATCCCCATGTGTGCAGGTATTACCTGACCCTCAATACCGTACGGGAATTGGTCTTTGGGAAACTGGTACAAAAAAAAACCCAACAATACTCTGGCGGTTACTATCGCTGTGAATAATAAACTGTCCTTTGTCCCTGACCTGGGAGACTCATGTCTTCTGCCAACATCCATGAAACTGTGCCAAGGTAACTTTTAGCTTGCAAGTAGGGGTAAAATCTCAGTCCCTTACAATTTTTGACATGAACATTCTTAGGCACCTCCAAGCCCAGTGGAGAAAGTTATGTGGGCCAGAGAAAAAACCTCACAGGTATGTGGGATTAGCTCTGTTGGTCTATCTATAGGTAGACTATAGTGAGTACGGTGAGGTAAGGAGTGGAAATCTTTCCAGATGCACAGGGCTCTGGGAACTCATATTCATTCCTGGAGCACAAGGTGCCATCTTCCTTTGGGCATATTCAGGACATATTTACTATCGACAATGAAACTGTAAAGGTCAGGAGAATGGGGGTCTTATCTAAATCATGTGGAACTCTGCATTCTCTATTTAGTTCTTTCACATAATCACTTTACATAATTTGGAATTTACAAATTACAAATACACAAAATAATACTATATATTTTACAGGGATGTAGACATACTTAAGGACATATATTGTTTATACTTTAGGGTGGGTCCTTATGTTGGAGAGGGGAACAAGGGTGGGAATCAAGGGTTAAAGAGGAAAATCAAACAAAACCAAATAAGGGGGAGTCCTTGCCCGACTGATGATAGCAGTATGCCATGACTAAATAAGTTCTCTCTACCTTAGGTTCAAAACCAAAACCAACAAAGTGTAGATTTGATCACATTCCAGCAAGCAACTTGAAATGGTCTGAAACAGATGAACCCTAATTCCAACTTCAATTTGAATTGTTTTCATTCTTTTTTTTTTTTTCTTAATTTTTCAGCTCTGTTGCCTTTTTATGATGTCACCTCAAATGCCCTAGGCCTTTGACTTTCTGCTCTCTGTAAAGGATTTTCTACCAAACATGTCCCTCAGTTTCACAAATGTTTATTACCTCAGGATAGGATACTCCTGGACCTTCAGGGACCTACCACTCTGCCCTAGCCCACATAGCTGGCACTGTGGCTGGGCTATAGAGGACCTACAAGTGGAACCACTCAGTACATGGAAAGTATCTTGGGTAAGCAGGGGTCTCAGGGTTGGTTGGTGATATAAAAGTCTCTTAGGGATACTGTGAGCAAGTTTTTCTGAAACAAGGCAATGGTGGTGGCAGGTGATGGGAAATAATTGAAGTTTGGGTGATAGAGGATTAAAGAGTGAAGGGAGGAGCATAAAATAATGAGAAAGGAGTAAAAGAGGTGACTATGACAAAAACTAAAGTTTGTTTCTCATTACAGTTGGTCAGAGTTCACATGTAATCTGTGAGTTTCAGAGTAAGCATGTTGAGAGTAGGAAGGCAGCCATACCTGAATGACCTGAGGGCAACAGAAGGACAGGAACTAGAACATTTGACTTCTGCCCTTTTGGAATTGGACCAATGGATATTTATGTGGTAGACAAATAGGCTGTGGAAATGAATGTGAAAAGGGGAGGTTTTTCTCTCACTTCACAATTAAAATATTTAAATTTTAGGAATTTGATAGCTTATCAAAGAGATCCTGACAATTTCATGTACCAGCTGCTGACTTAATATGATTATTTTTTTTTAAGATTTTATTTATTTGAGAGAGAGAAAGCACAAGTGGGAGGGGTAGAGGGAGAGGGAGAGAGAATCTCAAGCAGACTCTGCTAACCATGGAGCCCTACATGGGGCTCCATCTCATGACCCCAAGATAACGACCTGAGCTGATACGAAGAGTTGGACCCTTAACCAACTGTGCCACCCAGGTGCCCCAGTATGATTATTTAGATATTAAACTTCTTATTTTGTGCCAAGAGCATTTGTAAGGTATGACAAATAAGAAAATAACACTGGCAAGTTCCATGGAATAAATATTTTAATGTATACCACACACCAAAGTGGTTATTCAGTGATTTGAATGAGAGAGAAGTTTATTTTTCCCCTCACATAATACATAGTTTAGGGGTGAGCAGTCTAGAGCTATTATGATAACTGTGTTCTCAAGTCCCAAAATCCTTCTAGCTTTTTTTTCTACCATGTCTAGAGGAGGGTCTTTGTCTTTAAGGGTGGAGGTGGTTCATCACTCTATCCTTCATCCAAATAGTAAGATACAGGATGTGGAGGAAGGAAGGTATTCTCCTTCTCTTTCCTGGCACAAACCTGCAGGGACAGTGCATACTTTGCTCACAACACAATGGCCTAAACTTCATCATAAGACCACATCTAGCTACAAGAAAATCTGGGAAATGTATTTACTGGATAGTTTTATGCCCACCTAAGATTTCTGTTACTCTTGAAGAAGAGGGAAATAGTGTTTGGTGATAACTACTAGTCTTAGCCATGATGTAGAACATTCACAGAAAAATTTGATCTGAGTTTTTTGGGGGGCAGAGCTTACTCTGACAATGATGAAAGCTGTGAAGAGTTCAGTTCAAATAATTCAAATGTCTGATAACAATCCCTGTCCCTGTAAGTTCCATGAAGAGCCTATAGCTTCACCAAGAGAGATAGGAATATGAACCAATTATTTCAATATAAAATACACAAAATACAATAGAAGACAAACATGGAGAATTGATTCAGATATGAGCTCTTAGAAGATGCTCTCACTGAACACCAATGATGAACCAAGTCTCTCAAAAGAATAAACACATAAAGAGCTACAGAAATTAAATGTTAAAACAAATTTTCAACAATACTCCATAACTAATAACTGTAGTTTAATTCCTTCAGTGGAGTGCTAAATTTATCAGTAGTCCTGGCAATGTTCTCAGTGACATCTTCAGTGGGTCAGCAGCACCCCAAAAGCAAGCAGCACATTCCAGTTTTTGACTCCTGGTGCCAAAGCTCGTCAGGAGCTAGGCCTGAGCAACATGGATCTCCATCTGTCCTTTGAAAGAAAAACAGTTAAGGGTGTTTGCTTGGTTATTCCCTGCAAAGTCAAACCAAGCTTAGGAAAAGAATCAACTGTCTTCCTGGTTTCACTGGCTCAGTGTTCTGTAAGTGTTCCTTTCAAACCAAGTATTTATGAGGGTCCCAAGGGTGTCTCCAAACAACGCTGGTCAGTTCACCTACAGAAACAGCCATTTTCTTACCATCCTCTCACCTCCACTGAGCATGTCAACCTCCTTCTCTAGATGGAACTTGTCTTTGAGACCCTGCCCTCACTTCCACTGGCTGTGCCTACTGGGCAATACAGATCCCTCAAACTTGATGCTTCTAATAGAGTGAAGCCCTGTAAGTACCAAGGGTGTGTGGAAATTGTCTCTCCTTTTAATGATGGCCAATACAGTTCTGCTGTCTCATCAAATTTTTGTGAACAAATAGTTTTTACTTAGAGGTTTTCTCTACTAGCCATTCCCACTTCCTAGGTGGAATGTGAGTCTTTGGTGCCTGATCCGATGGGCAAGACTGGGTTGAGGACACTATGTAGTACTCGGAATTGCCCCTCCCCTCCTGCAGCTGTGATGTCTACTCCCTTTTCTCTGGGAATGATTCTCTCCAGAGGGCTCTTCCTCTTGCAAATTCTTGAAGCCCCACCCATGTTGCTCACCAGAAGAGCCCTGAAATGTCTGAATTCCACTTGAGTTCAAAGTGGGACACCTCCCAGCAGCAAGTTAAGGAAGGAGGAGGCACAGATTAAATTATACTCCCTGTTTTCTGACATTGACTGTGAGCCACAGCTCCTCCCCCAACCTCGCTGTAAATAGCAAATTTCATTGGAAACCTTGAAGCCCATCTCTTTGCTGTTTGGGCACAGAAGAGTCATCTAGATATGTGCAATAAAGATTTAAATACTCAGTGCAGGGGCGCCTGGGTGGCACAGCGGTTAAGCATCTGCCTTCGGCTCAGGGCGTGATCCTGGCATTATGGGATCGAGCCCCACATCAGGCTCCTCCGCTATGAGCCTGCTTCTTCCTCTCCCACTCCCCCTGCTTGTGTTCCCTCTCTTGCTGGCTGTCTCTATCTCTGTCAAATAAATAAATAAAATCTTAAAAAACAAATACTCAGTGCAATAAAGATTTAAGAAATAGCTCCTGATGTGTTTTCCCTTTGCCAAACGCCATTTTGCAAAAGAGAAGGATGTGAGGTGTGGACAGTGCCTGTTGCACAGGAAAGGGAAATTGACAGCCTCTCCTCTATTAGGTGAGGTGAAAAAAAAAAGCAAAGATTACACCGTTGGAGGAAAGTCCAAGCACAGTAAAAGAAAACAAACAGTTCCCGTAGGAAAGCCAATAAAGGCCGGGAGTCAAGAAACCAGTGGGATTTCAAAAGCCCTTCTTTTTCATGCTAATGACTCTGTGGTTGAATGGTGCTGATTTCGGCAGCTCTCTGCAGAGATAATTACCTGTTGTCTTTTTTTTTCTTTTCTTTCTTTTCTTTTCCTTCTCTTTTTTTCCTTTCTTCTCTCTCTCTCTCTCTTTTTTAGTAATCGCTACACCCAACGTGAGGTTTAAACTCATGACCCTGAGATCAAGAGTCATATGCTCTACCAACTGAGCCAGCCCGGCCCCTTTTGTCTTTAATTCTAGCCAAAGCTGTTGCTATCTGGCCCTCGACAGCAGCTTGCCCTTTTATCCCTGATATTAATCTGAGTGATGCAAAACTAGAGTAAATCCACATTGGTTTAACAACATGGATTCATGACTTTTACCAGCGGCATCATTCAGGCTGGCAGATAAACATTGCTTCACTTCTTAGGTGATTCTGGAGCTGAGTTATTCAGAAAGCGTCAGCTAACTCCCAGGGGTGGCCTATTAACATTGCACTGAACGGTAACAGAAGCCAGCGGCGAATTGCAAACAGTGACTGTGCAATCAGCTGTGAGCTCATAGAGCCCAGCTTCTGTGACCATTTAACTACCTACATTTCTGCCACACATTTTTTCCAAGGAGATACTGCATGGTCCATTTAGCTGGTCAGGATAACAAGGACCCTTAGCTGGAAAGGAAATAATGATTTAATAGTTTGTCTTATTCCTATGAGGGAGAAAAACATTGCTTTGGTGAATTCAGCATTTGGAGCTGAATATGCAATTCCCATCATGGCAACAAAGAACAATAAAAGCAATTCTACCTGTTCTGAGGCTTTGCTTCCCCCCTCCCCCTCCCTGCGGATTATCCTGAGGATTACAAAAGACTGTACCGGATGCTTAAAAGATGGGGTAATCTGAATCCTTTAAAGAAGGAGAAGAGACAGTGGTCTCTGAATTTCATCAACAATCTATAGTCCTCAAATAGAATCAGAAATGCTTCTTATGTAGAAGAATGTTTACCAAATAGGAATTTTACTATCTGAGTATTGAATTCAGTGATACCAAGGGCATTCTTTTGTAGACAAAGGTCCTGCCTAGGTTTGCTTTCTAACCTTTTACTAACCTAAGTGCATTGAAGAACACCTTTGAAACACTGTTCAATTTTTTTGGTGGGTGGGGTAGCCTTTTTTTTTTTTTTTTTAAAGCCAGTTGAATATTTCTTTTGGAACATCAGTTCTTTTATAGACACTTTCCCTTTTTACCCACTAGTAAGCAGAGATTTACTAAAGGTCTGTCATCAGAGGGAGGATAGTTTGTGTAGACGTGTGGGGGTGAGGTTCATAAAGAAGGCACCTCCCTTGGACTCTTCTTTCCTGAGGTTGACTCTGATTCCTCCAACATTTTTTCATTATGGTCTGAAAGGCAGTGATTTCTGGCGCATTAAAACTGGACTGGTGAAAGTAAGTCACTTTTGGAGAAGGTGCTCAGGAGAAACAAGTGCAGTGCCTGCTTCACCTTCTGATGGCTTCTGCTGTCTTCCCTCCCTTCCCTGCGGGCAAGCAAACCCAGATGTTCATCATCTTTCCTTGTCTAGCATCGGTTTAGTGACTAGATAGCTGGTATGATTCACTCTGATTCAGGTTTTGCTTTGTTTTAATAACATAATTCTTCCCTAAGTATTTTGAACTATTTTGAATTGCTGGGGGGAGGGTGAATGAGTGCTCAAAAAGATTAATACTTAGTGTACATGCTGTGGATAAAATTATATCTAGATTAACAAAACATTTGAATTTGTGTTCAACTAATAACAAATTTCTTGTATTTCTTTAACTGCCTGTGGGTCTTGAGCAGTCATATATGAAATCCCCTTCTTTCATGCCTCTCTTTACTTTTTGTTGGCTCACCTAAACAAACTGGAGATTTACTCTTATTGAGTCTTATGATGTCCATGTCCAGGGTTATTCAAAAATTCTCTCCAAAGAGCTTGAAATCCAGTCATTTGTACCATCCTTAGGCCCTTGTTGGCCCTGGGAAACTTTTTTGTTTCCCTACTTTGCCTTCTTTCTCCTTCTCCATTTTTTTTCCTGCTTCCTTTTTCCCTTAGGTTCCTCCCTCTCCCCTGTACTCTACTCTTAAGAGTGAAGAGTGCCTATGTCCACTGCTTGGTACCTTTGCTCTCCTCCTAGATGCACTACCGACTTAGATAAAATTCCTCTAGGTTAGTGGACTTCTTGGCCATCTTGGGCAGGTGGGACTACATATTACTTCGACATAGAGCCCTGTGATTTGGATAGGAAATAATGGGAGTCCAAACTGTATTCCCCAAAACCAGATCCGGTACTCTTATCAGAAAACGAGGCTTCCGTCTCTGTAGTTTGCTTGGGCAAAGTATAATTTTCAAAAACTTAAAACCATGTCTCTCATACATAGAATGGCCATGTGTCAGAGATTTGTTCAATCATTAGTGAAGGAAACAGTAAAATGTGAAAGCTGATTCAAAGATCATTTAAGTAAATGGATATTTTAAGACATTAGAAAAAGAGAATATTAGAATAAGATTGTTAGGTTAGATATAAAACTGGTTAATATCCTACAAGGCAATAAAATTGATAATTCTTCCACTGGACAGAAATTGTTTGTATCTGTCCCAGAGGAAAAAAAATCTGTAAGTTAAGACGTGGCTTCACAAAATCTGGGTTTTTTAAATCAGTGCTAGATGGTGAGTCAAACAAAGGTATATTCTCTTAGATACTTAAATAATCCTTGCGTGGCTTTGTTAAACTATTTAATATCGAAAGAACATGCTCCTTTTCCTTTGCCTTATTTCTAAGTTTTGGATATATTTTTTCTTAACACCTCTTTCCTTCATTTTAAAGTAACCCAGGTGCAGGGATTAAACACGCTAGGCTGTGCTACTTGGCTCCACATGGTAACTATTTCTCAATATATCTGCTCTAAAGCTGTGATGACCTACTTCATGAAGTGGTCCATTATGGCCAAGGTATTGTTGAAGTGTGGTAGGGAATGCAAGAATGACACAGAAGTGATCCCTTTGTCATATCAATATTTTACCTTTAAAATTTTGTTGTAAAGGAGCCACTTTTGAAGATTATGCTCCAGAAGACCACATGTTACCACTGCATCTGATGTGGTAGATAGACAAGAGAAGTATACAGCTATTTATTCAATAAAAGAGCATGAGCACATTTCAAGTGTCTACATACTATAGTGGCTAGAGAAACAGATCATTTCTAGTTGTGGTAATTCAGAGAGGCTTTTGCTGATAGAAAAAGGAAGGAAGGAAGGAAGGAAGGAAGGAAGGAAGGAAGGAAGGAAGGAAGGAAGGAAGGAAAAGTTCAAAACAATTTATAGAAACCATTAGTTCGTATTTAGAATCTTTACCATATTTGAAACTCTAAATGTCTCATTTTTTTTCTTTTAAAGATTTTATTTATTTACTTGTCAGAAAGAGAGAGCACAAGCAAGGGAGTGGCAGGCAGAGGGAGAAGCAGGCTCCCCACTGAGCAAGGACCCCAATGTGGGATTCGATCTTACGACCGTGGGATCACGATGTGAGCTGAAGACAGATGCTTAACTGACTGAGACACCTAGGCATCCCTAAATGTCTCATGGAGAAACAAAACAAAAATAACAATTTTGAACTGGGCTTCAGGCAGCTCTTAGTGACAGTTTCTTATGATAGCCCAAGCCAACTGCAGTCAAGCTGCAGTCAAGTCAAGCCTCTGTGGTGGCCCTTTTAAAAACCAAAGCTTCTGAAGGTAACAGATGAAAAGAAAGTCTTATTTTTATAGGATCTGCAAAATCCAGATGGTACAAAATCTTATGGTCCACACCTAGCACACTGCGGGAGTTGGAGCTGAAATTCAATCATTATTGATTTCCTTGAACCAAATGTGCCTAAGGGCGCTTAGTTGTGAGTTCCAGACACCTAAAGCTATCTATCCCTCGGGTAGTGGGAGAGGCTGAACACAGGTGAAACACATTGTGTCTCCCTACCCTCTGTGGTGAACTCTACTGTAGGTGCTTGGTGGTGGAGGAAGGAGGCAGGGCAAAATGGTGCTGGAACTTAAGAGCAAAATGTGTGCGTGACAGAGGTGAAGTCCGGTCCCAAAACTGGAAGTGCCCGTGAGGAGCAGTTATTTGATGTCACGGTGTTTCCAGAAAAAGCCTTTGCCAAGTCCATGCTAGAAGAGAGCTCCTCTCTGTGAGGCTCTGCAGGACACCTGGAATTGGGATTGAACTGGTCACAAATAAAACAGTAAAGCAAAGAGAATTGTTGTGATACTCTGGTTTTCACACCACAACATAGAGGTTAAGAATATGATCTTTGGAGCCAGACAGTCCGAGTTCAAAATCTAGTTCCTTTGTTAAGGATTGGAGCCAGAATATCCATATTAAAATCCTGGTTTAGCTGCTTATTATTAACCCTGTGACCTTACTTAGGCAAGTTCCTTAACTTCTCTATGCCTCTGTATGTGTCCATCATAAAATGCGGATAATCAGTGACTATCTCATTGGCTTGTTTTTGAGAATTAAATGAGTTAATACATATAAGGTGCTTAGAAGATGCTGGGTGTGAAGTAAGAGGTAGATAAATGTTTGGCTTTTCCTTTCCAACAGCTTAACTTAAATACCTGTGTAGGAGGCAGAAACCACGTGCAGTTAGCTGAAGCAAAAACAAAAAAGGTGATTGGGTTTATTATGAGAATATAGGGATGACTTATGAAAACCTAAGGACAAGAATGAAGATGGGCCTCTGATGAAGCATAGGAACTGAGAGGCCATCATATTTTTATCCAATACCTTAACCTCTAAGATTTTGCCCTTCACTCCCCAGTTTTTAATCAGTAATTGATTTACAAGTATAATATGATCCAATAACGTTTTTTTCCATTTGGATCACCAAATGTCTGAGCACTACTCATTGAATATCTTGTCCTTTTCCCAATGATCTACAATATCATCCATGTAAAATGTCAGGAACATTACATATGTGGGTTCTACTTCCAGGTTCTTCATTTATTCATTTGTTGTCTATTCCTATATCAGTATCATATTGTCTTAATTAATGGTTTTATAATAATCTTGATATCTGATATAACAAAATTTCCCCAGTTTGTTATTCTTTTTTCAGGATTGTCTTAGCAATTCTTGGGTCTTTTTTCTTTGGGATACTTTAAAAATATAGGTGTACAGATTCTTTAAATACTTCCCATTGAGAGGTGGGATCTATATTTCTTCCCCTTGTCACATAGCATCACTTCTGTTTACTCTATTGGTTGAAGCAGTCACAAGCCCACCCATATAATGAGTAATCCTGGACTAGAAAAGTACATTAGCAACACAATTAGTAAAAATTGAACAAAGTTTGTGAATTAGTTTATAGTACTATATCGGTGTTAATTTCCTGGTTTTAGTCATTATAGTATGATTATGTAAAATGTTAACATTTGGGGAGAACCTTAGAACACCATAACTCTGATCACTTCCCTCCTGATTTTAATGATCTTTTGTCCATTATTTTACCCTTTAAAAAAACCCCTACAAATTAGATAATAATATTTGTTTTTCACAGAAAATATTTAAATATTTCTAGATGTTTACCAGTTTCTTTGCTTGCCATTTGTCTTGCATCTCAGACACTCCTTCTGGGATCATTTTCTTCTTTCTAAAGAACATCCTTTAAACATTTCTATAGTATAAATCATTAAATTGTTTGTAATATCTGGTTATTATTCTCATTTGTACAATAGGCAAATATAGGAAGTAACCTGATGTGGTGAAAAGACCCCTGGGCTGGGCATATATTCATATAAAGTCTAGTTTCAGCTTTGCTACCAATGATTAAACTTTTGTGGGTCTCAACTTCCTTGCACTTAAACTGAATGATTACTTCAGTTCTCCCCAGCTGTGAGATGATACAGTCACACAAACTTTTAAAATGAAGTATTGGCCCTTCTGTCTTTATCAGTTACATGCAATTTCTCTGAGAAAGCACAGTTGCACGAGAGGATTCACATATGATAACTTGTAATCTTTCTATAATTATAGAAATGTGAGATATATACTCAATTTCCGATTATTAGACATTTTCCCCATAAAGATCTACTGTCCATGTAAAAACACTTGTCAAATATAAGAAAGGATAAGCATTACAATACATGTCTTTTCTTAAAAATAATAAAAAACAGAACATGCATTCTCCTAAAAAAAAAGTGAAGCCAATTTATCTCCCTATAAGTAGAAATAATGAATAAAGAGTAATGAGATTCCCCCTGAAATACTACCATAGATACAATTAAATATGAAAAAACTCAGAAAAGTCACATCTTCAAGTCAGGGAAGCTTTGTGGTAAGCTCATTATAATTGTTCATCTCATGTTCCTTAGAGAGCTGGCAATGAAGATATCCGGATGGATTTCTTTTTCCCTTTGCCTATTTATGACTATTTCTGTCCACAATGAATTTTATGCATATTTTTCTTATTATAAATGTTCCCTATACTTTAGCCAGTTTCTCCAACCAGGCTTCAGACAGAACTTGGATGTGGAAATGGTTCATTTCCAATGGCCTTACTGCCCCGTTTTACTTGGAAAAGAGAGTCTCTTCTTTGGAGGTGCTCTGCGATCTTTGTCTCCTTTTCCTTTCCTCAACCAATTAAAACTAATTTCATAGAAACAAAATAGAATGTTGGTTGCCAGGGGCTGCAGGGAAGGAGAAATGAGGTGATATAGGTCAAAGGTACAAATTTGCAGAGTAAGTTCTGAGGATCTAATATACAGCATGGTGATTATAGTTAATAGGGTATTGTAAACTTGAAAGTTGCTGAGAGTAGACCTTAAGCATTTTTACCACACACACAAAACTGAATACTTTATGTGAGGTGATGGATGTATTAATTATCTTGATCATGGTAACCGTTCTACAATATATATGTATATCAAATCATCACACTCTTCTAAGATCTACAATTATATTTGTCAATTATTTCTCAATAAAGTTTAAAAAACTAGACAAAAGGATCTAATTGCAGCCATTTGACAATTTGGTGTGGATTTGAATTAATAGGTTACATTCCCTGAGAGTATTTGTAGTTTATTTATCTGTAGCTTTATTATTCATTGCAGAAATACAAGTTTTGTCTTTTTGATAATGATATTTTCTGATCTCTCAAATTCCAGGCATCAGAAAAGTCTATATGGTGAGACTTTTAAATTTTTCTTCTGATTCTTGTGGGGTGGGAGGAGGAGGAGGGTGGTCCCAACATAGTATCATGTGGCATGTATAGCCCAGCACAGCCCTGTCCTTCCTGTGCTTGACATGTGAGCAGAAGCCAAACCTATTCAATATCTTGGGAAAATTTCTTCTTTTTCTTTTGTCCTCCTGCGTATTTGGTGAGAACATTTCCACAGAGAATAGGTCATTAGGATCTTAGAATTTGAGAACTGAAATTCATCAACTTTTTTCTCCTGTCTCATGCTATTCATAGGTACAAGTCACCTATCAATACAATCTCTCAAGAGAGTGGAGTTAAGAATCCCTGGTGGACTCTCATCCAAACAAACTTCCTCAGTACACAGACAGGAAAGGAGGGCTAGTTGGACCCAATCCAGGTTAGTGGAAAACCTTATACAACTGGGGGATCTTCCTTAAGAAGAAGAATGCACAAACATGAATGAAACATCAGGTATACAAGAAAATATCTACTTTTAATGAGACGAATAATCACAACATATTATAAATTTTAAAAAACTGATAAATACCACAAATACTACAAAATCCAAAAAATATCATAATATTCTTATTAACCATCTGCTTGACACACTTCTGTTATTCTTTCATACCTTTTTTGACTGCACACTTCTTAATCACCTCTCCAAATGATAGTGTCATAATATTTTCTTTTTTAAAAAAAGATTTTATTTGTTTATAAGAGAGAGAGCAGGGGGAGGAGCAGAGGGAGAGGGACAAGCAATCTCATGCTGAGCACAGAACCCAACACAGGGCTCGATCCCGGGACCCCGAGATCATGACCTGAGCCAAAACCAAGAGTCAGAAGCTCAACGGACTGAGCCACCCAGGCGCCCCATATCATAATATTTTCTTCTTCTTCTTTTTTAAAAAGATTTTATTTATTTATTTGAGTGACAGAGAGAGCATGAGTGGGGGGAGGAGCAGAGGGAGAGGGAGAAGCAGACTTCCTGATGCAGGGAGCCTGACTCGGGGCTCCATCCTGGCACTCAGGACTCTGGAATCATGACCTAAGCCAAAGACAGACGCTCTTCGGACTAAGCCACCCAGGCATTCCCATTATATTTTCTAATTGGAGAGAATTGAAAGGTAATTTGATCTTTTCTCCAACATGGCTGACCAAAGTTTGTTTTTATTATAGTTTAGAAAAGTTTTTTTTTCAGTTTCATAATTCTTATTAGTAGGATTGTATACATTTTTAGGATTATCAATTTTGAAAAAGCCACTATCAAGTTTCTTTCATGTATAAATTGGAAGCTTCTTAGGGCATTTAAGTTTTTTTGAATAATGACTAATTTTATACTCTTTAAGCTGATGATAGACGGGTCACCTGGGTGGCTCAGCGATTAAGCATCTATCTTCGGCTCAGGTCATGATTCCAGGGTCCTGGGATCTAGCCTCACCCCGTCTGGGAATTTGTTTCTCCCTCTGCTTCTTCCTCTCCCTCCACCTCTTCCCCTGCTTGTGCTCTCTCTCACAGTCTCTCTCAAATAAATTAATAAAATCTTAAAAACAACAACACAGGACAACTTAAAAAAATAGACAGCCATGAACTACTTTATCATCAGTGTTCTCATTGTAGTTGTGTCAAATGAGTTTTGTGTTGTTTTCATAGAGATCAACGTTTCATGTTGTATCAGTCTGGGTCCAGCCAGGAGAGAAAACCCACACAGTAATTTGATAGGAAAAGCTTAATAAAAAGACATAAAAAGAATATAGAATATAGAAATAGCAAATAAATGAGGCAACTACTACCTTCAGGGCTGAGATAGAGAGCATGCCTGGCCCCTTTACCCCAGTCAAGACTGAGATACATTGTCCAGCTGTGACTCACTGAATGGCAGAGAAGTTGCTGTGGTGTCCCCTAGTGGAACTAGCTGGATATCTGCCTACAGCGTGTTGGTGGAAGTCGATCCTGGGGCTACACCGCACCAGAGGCATTGCTTAACAAAACTGCCCAAGAGTCTGGGCTTGCCAGGGGGAGCTCCAGGCTACACGCACAGCAGGAGCTGGCTACGGGAGAAGCTACAAGCACTGTAGGACTAGATGGTGGAGAAACCATGCACTGCAGGAGTCTGGGGCTGGAGAAGCTGGGAGAAGTCTTGTGTGCTGCAGGAACCTGCCAAAGCACACCAGAATTCGGAAGTGAAAACTCTTTTCCCCCTGCAGTGTTTCTCCAGCACCCTCTACTGACAGAGCCTCAGTGCTAGCGAGGAAAGAAAAATCATTTTAAGGGCCTACATCCATTTTTCAAAGAGCAGACAAAAAAGGGTGATTTGAAACCGACAGGCAGTACATCAAATAAGTGAGAAATTTCAACTTTTCTCCCTGTGATCAACTTCTCTTAATAGAGTATCAAACAATCCAAGAGTCTTATTTTTTTCTTCTTTTTCCTTAACAAAAATAAGTGCATATGTTATGCTCAAAAAAATCTTGTTACCATTTGGCTCTCAATGTCAGAATAATTTCCATTGGTTTCGCTGCTCTTCTTTATCCCTTTTGTTTCATACTGCATTAAATTTTTATGACTTTTTATCAGCTCTTTAATAAATTTAAAGCTGATGAAAGAAGATAACTGTGTATTTTCAAATTAAAAGTCTATCATTTCTGGCTAGTTTTGCTAAAACATTCAAAAATGACTTTCCGAATTGTCGTTGAAGTGGCCCCGTTCTAACTCAGCTTTCCTTAGCTGGATTCTCAAGATGCCTATTGCCATTCCAGTGTTGTCTGACATTTGAGAAAGTCTAATAAATGGAAATTTTGAGTGGAAAGAAATAGTGGTTAATTATCTTATTTTTCCCAATTTTGGAAAGAACCATATAATCATATAAAAACACCAATCATGTAAAATTATATAGCTACATAGCAGCAGAACCTGACCACCAGTTCATTCTTTTTTCCATCTTACTAAAAACTCTCTGGTCTATTCTGCACATTTTTTAAAAAACAGACCCTATATACCATTACAAGCCCATGGTGGGACCAGGCAAAAAAGTAATCTCAGATGGCTACATAGATGTCTAGGACTGCTCCCCACTGCTTCTGCTCATGGCTTTCTAGATGCTTTGGATCCATTCCATACCATATCCTGGCCCCTATTCTTTTACTAGCCTAGGGTTTGAAAATTTTTCAGAATTTAGAAGCAAGCAGGTATTGCAAATGAGAGCAGCAGCTCTGTTAGGAAAGGAGGAGTTATGAAGCAGAAGAAAGACGTTTTTAAATTATATCTTCTGATTTTTCAAGAGAAAGTAAAAATTTAGATTTTATGTGAAATCTCCCAAATATTAAAGATTGGCAATTGGTGTTAAAATATTTAAAACACTGTGGATCAAACAGTTTTCTTCTGGAATAAATCTGATATGTGAAAGACCACTCAACCAAAAGTGGCCATCTTCTACCCTTCCAGTCCCACCTTCTAATTGCATCATCTTGTTTTATTATAATAATAACACTTATTACTATCTGACATTTATCAATTACCTGACACATACATAGCCCATGCAAAGAAAGCTCTGTAAGGACCATATATAAATTGTTCACAGCTGTACCCCTAGCACCAAGAAGAGCACCTGACATCTAATATACTCAGTGTGACTGTTGAATGAATGAATGCATGATATATGATTTAATGCTTTTGAACTGCCCATCTTTGTTTCTTTTCAATACGAGTGTAAGGGTATTCCCTCTGGTCCTAGGAACACTGGCAGCATGTTCCCCTTCTGTTTAGGCCCCAAACTAACAGAAGAGGAGAAGCAAACATAATTATTTTCATCTCCATTTCAAAAGGCACAAAGTTTTTAGAATAAAGCATTATAGATCAAGAATTTAAAATTTATATTTCAATTGAACTTTCATTTAAATTTTTAATTATATTGAATCAAGAATGTCAGTGTGTTGATCAGAATCTAAGATTCAAATATCTTTAGCCAAAAATATAAAAGATAACTGATAGAAAATTTAATAAACATAAAAATCAAAAGTTGTTATGGTCGCACAAAAGTAAGATTTTTTAATTTTGTTTGCTTGCTTCATCAGAACCAGTGTGTTGGAGGTCCCCAAGACCTCCTCCACATTCAGAGATGAGCTAAGAAGCACTTGTGGGACTTACCATGTAGTTGTAGTCACACTAAGATTTATCAAAGCAATGTAGTAAAGATACACTGTTGAGTAAAGGAAACAGACACAGAGTCAGAGGAATCTATTTGTAAGATCCCCTATGCTCTCACCCTCCAATAAAAGTTTGCACAGATTACAACTTCTCCCAGTAAAGAAAATGTAGCAATATGTGTGCAATATTTCTGTCCAGGAAAGCTCAAGAAAGATTTTATTGGGGGCTGCTCATACAGTTACCCTCTGCCTAAGGTATACTGAAATTCCAGACTCCCATGTTGAAAGCAGGTGTTCAGCATAAGCATATTGTTTGCACAATCAGTCTAGGCATAGTGAGTCACCCTTATCAGTTAGGGAACTGTTTACTAGCCAAGTTCCCAGATGCTAGCCAAAGGCTAATCTTACAAGTTGGCCCTTTCTAAGGATAGCTGTTTCAGGCCTGCCATGTTAACTTTTTCTGCACAGTGAAAAAATAAGACAGCAAAAAACACCCAGGACCAAAGCCAACCCAATACTGGCAGTGACATTCCACTACCTCTGCCACATTTTATTCATTAGAAGCTAGTTTCTACATACAGCCCACACTCAAGGGAGGGGAATTTCATAAGGGTGTACACATCAGTAGACAGAGATCATTGAAAGCCATCTTAGAGGCTGCCTACCATGCTGGCCTACTTTTTATTCCTCAAACACCCCCAGGATTATTTCTGCCTCAGAGCCTAAAAATGTAATGTTTCCCCTTTCTGGTATTTTCTTCCCTCACTTAATTCAGGTTTCAGTTTAGATGTCCCTCCTGAGGGACACCTTCCTGATTATCCAATTTCAAATAGCACACGCTCCTTCCTAACAATTTTCATCCTTTCATCCTGCTATATATATATCTTTTTATAACAGCTACCATTATCTGCATTTATATATTTGTTGACATAGTTTGTGCAAATTGCATGACAGTAATGATCTTGTCTGTTTGTTCACTGTTTACACAAAGATATAGCAATACCTAAAACATAGTAAATACTTAAAATTCATTAAATAAATGAATGAGCAGAATTCCGGGCCACCCAAAAACTATATTTCTTAGAGGAAATAAATATAGTTTATACATCAGATTCTTAAGAGTTTGTTTAGTCTGAGGCTACCTCCGAGACAATAATGAACTTTGGCTAAGGCCCAATATTGAGTTCCTAGGTCTATGGAGCTGAGGACCTATCCTGGACCAAACCATCTCACTGAGATAATGCCAACCTAGAGGTCTGCCCAAGCCCCAAGCCACACACCTGTGAGATGACACCTCTATTTCATCTATTACCTCACAATGTACCTCCTTCACAAATATTTACTAAGGATCCACCTGCGCCAAGCACTATGCCAGAAAATAAAGTCCATTTGTGAACAAGACAGTATCTGCCTTCAAGAAGCTTATAGTCTAGTAAAGAATCTTAGATTAATTAAGATGTAATTCAGAATATAAATAGACCATTTCAAAAAGACATACCAATAAAGGTAATATTAAATATAGCTCTTAAATGTGGAGCAAAATCACTAAAACATCATTATAAAATTCAATACTTGGATGAGATTAGGGACATGTTGCTAATAACTGTTATTCATAGACATATTTATTGAGGACTCTCAGCTAGTCACTGTGCTGAGTCTAGGAGTACAACTAAATCAGCCAAAGCTCTTGGTAGCCAGCAACCAAAGCTCACTCTGGCTGGTTACACCATAAGAGTGTAGTCAGTGGTGATCGGTTGCTTGTGGAATTGCCTGAAAACCGGGAGACACAGGCTCTCAGGTGAATTTCCAGGAGTAATGACAGACACAAAACTGGGCTGATAGAGCAAACTGCTATCATTATCACAAAGAACGAGATGGTAGAGTTGGCACTGATGTTGCTTCTGCTCTGGAAGCAGTTTTAATGAAGCCAGTGAGGCCCGTGTCACTTCTGTATCAGACCTCTGACTGGGAGCCTCCACTGCCACCACTGCCCGGCGGCTGTACCTCTAGTCCTTTCCCTCCTGTGCCACGAACTCCTACATCAACACTTCTTTAGAGCTGCAGGGGGAAGTGCAAGGTACATGCTTATGGCCTCCCTTCAAGGAAAACCAACAAACAAAAGTGTGAGCACTTGTAACACTTACAGAGTAAGACGATCTCTTTTCCACCCAAGCTCATGAATGGGAACTTCTACAACATAGAATTTAGATGCTGAGAAGCCTAAAAGAATAATAGCATTTCCTCCGATCCTCAATACAACTCTGGGCATGGGTATTATTTTCCAAAAAATCGTAGTTGAGGAAATACCTTACCCAAGATCACACGGTTAATGAGTAGCAATGTTGGGACTCAAAGTCTCGTATGTTTGGCTCCAAAGTCATATTCTTAACCAAAATTCTATACTCCCACTGCTCTGGAGGAGTAGTTATTTCCTGGAAGTGTGCTTTAAAAAATTTGAGACTAGTTTGCTTTATAGAAACAGAATATGCCACTGGTAATTCTAAATAGAATCCTCTCTAAAGCTTCATTCTTATTAGCAGTAAAAATTCCCTCAACATATGTTATCTTTTTTGTATGTGATGATAATGTTACTGTCAAGTAAAACACAGCGCATATCTCTTTGCTATTAATTTCTAGTGGGTGACAGATTCATACTGGATTATATACATAGAATTATCCAGACTCCACTATGGCAAAAGGCAGTTGTAAAACAAATAGGTATTACCACAATTGCCGTAATTACAATGTAACCATGATTTGTGACTATGAAATAGCCCCAAATTGAATTGATCCCCCATTGTGACTGAACCCACAGCTTAACATTATCCTTTCAGCAACTGAGTTTCCTGACTGACGCCATGTAAGCACAAGATGCTCCAGCAGACATTTGTTCACTCAAGCACTGTTCGTAAATGCCATTTCATCTTCACTGAATACCGGGCACTGGCTTGTGTTAGGGATTCTGTGATAAACAAGCTGTAGGTGAGCATGGATAGAGCTTGAGCTCAGGAACTTTTCATATCTTGCCCAATTTAGTAGTTTATACCCTCTTTCTGGACTTTTGCTGCCCGTTTTTCAAAGAGCAACCACGTGAATGAACTTTTTAAAACGTGTCATATTACACTCCCCCACTCCTGCCTTGGACTTTGCCGCTGTTTCCAAATGCACTTTGAATGACATCCAGACTTCTTACCACAGCTATAAGGAGCTAGGTTGTCTGGCCCCTGCTTGCTTCTCCAAACTCAACAAATACTCTGTCATTACTTATTCAGTGAGCCAGGCACAGTGGTCTACTTCCTGATCCTTGAAGTACTAAACATAGGGTCGCACTTACCATTCCCCTTAATTGAAGCCTTCTGTCCCTCTGACTTGCCTGTGGGGGCCTCCTTCTTGTCATTCGGGTCTCTGTTCCACGCTGCCTCCTCAAAGAGGCCTTCCCTGGGTCACTGCCACTGCAACCGACCAACAATCCTATTTCTGATAACCTTGTTCTACTTTCTTTATAGCACCTACCACCGAGTGAAATTATTTTGTGTTAATTTGTTTACTTCTTTATTTTTTTTTTTAGTCAACTAGAATATAAGCTCTCTGAAGGCAGGACCTTACCTGTCTTGTTCACAAATATTTCCTCGGTGCATAGAATGGTGTCAGGATTATCATATGCACTCAAAAAATATTTTTTGAGGGGCGACTGGGTGGCACAGCGGTTAAGCGTCTGCCTTTGGCTCAGGGCGTGATCCCGGTGTTATGGGATCGAGCCCCACATCAGGCTCCTCCGCTATGAGCCTGCTTCTTCCTCTCCCACTCCCCCTGCTTGTGTTCCCTCTCTTGCTGGCTGTCTCTATCTCTGTCAAATAAATAAATAAAATCTTTAAAAAATATATTTTTTGAATAAACCTTGGACTACAGTAGTCTTTTATCTTATTTCTCAGCCTTCAATCTTGCTTGCCCTAATTCATCTACCGTACTCCACCAAAGTCTTTCTACAGCATAAAATCGATCCTGATTACTTCCCCTATGCATGGCTTGTATGATGAGGTTAAAAACTACTGAATGCAGCCTGGGAGACAGATAGCTCTGATATGGCATTTTTTATAATATGTGTGTGTATATGTGCATGTACTCTTATTAAATTTATTACTCTTATCTCCTTTTTAACCTCCACTTTTTACCTTACTACTCTAGTAAGTACCTCAAGGGAAAAAATTTGCCTGATTCATCTTCGTATTAGAGAGCCCAATGGGATACCTGATAACGATGACCTTATTGATGGAATTCACTCATTTATTCATTAATTCATTTGAACATTCAAGAAATAGTTGTTAAGCCCCAGGTTATGTTATGAACTAAGCACTGCGCTCTGGTCACTGGGGATACAGCAATGAATCAAAGTTCCTTTACTTAGGAAGCTTGCATCCTGGTAGGGAAACTGGCCATAAAATCATAAACAAGTAATTATATAATATACTGTTGGGTAGTGCTATGTGCCTTGAATCAAATGAAAAAATTCAGTTATTGTGAGGGAATTTTACTTTACAAAACAACTAGATCCCACATGAAAAATAGACCTTGCTGGGCTTATAAGCAGTGAGAAGGAGAAAAAGACCATACGCTAAAATAAGACTGGTAAGCCCCAAATACAGGAAGGACAGATAAGATTTCCTGAAAGCAAATGCCCACATTGGCACTGCAGGAGAGGAGCTCTGGACTAGCAGCAAGGTAGGGGAGATGAGGCAGAGACTTTTAGGCTGAACTGAGATCTCAAAAGGGAACTTGTGTGGTGCCAGGCTAATAACATTTCTGGATCCCAGCAAAACATCACAAAACCTCTCTGAAGAAAGCGTCCCCCCAATATATGCCCTCAATATTAGCTCACAAGGAAGTTCAAATCTCAAATTCGTACACCATGAGTAAGAGTCAGCAGAAACAACAAACGCAGTAGACCCAAGGGCTATGCAAAAGCCACATATAAAATATTTAAAGAAATAAGAAAACAATTGTAAAATTAAGCTAGAAATAAGACTATAAAAATTATTTGAAAAAGAACAAAGTAGATTATCATAATTGTTGCAATGAAAACTCAAGGGATGAGTTAACTAGCAGATTACATATGGCAGCAAAAAATAGTAAACTGGAAGACAGATTTAGAAAATGCACCATAGAAGATGAAAACAACGAAATATTAGTATTAGTATTCTCCAATTTTGTGGAATAGTCCGTCAATGCAGACAAAATAACACTAATAAAAATGGCTGCCCTTAAGAAGTACCTTCTACTTGCTAGGCATATATGACCTTAATTAATTTTCACAGTGACCTAGGAAGTACATATGACTCCTGTTTTACTAGTGAGAAAGCTAAAGGCAGAACTTGAAACTGAAGCTAGTTTATTTGACTCTCAAACCTGCCATTTTAAGGATGCATGGCTATGAATTGATTATAACCAATTTTACTTGTTTTGTTTTTACTATTTTAAAAATATGCTATTTGCTACTTTTTACTAACATTCAAATAAGTGATAACATTGATACTTTAAAAAATCCTAGCTTTCTTCATACTTTCGTGTTATAAATAGTACAACAAATTCACTGAATTTTTGATTCATAAAATTGTTTCACTTGGATGCCTCCTTTAAAAAGTAAGTTAGGTCATGTCACTGCTCTGCTCAAAACCTTCTATGGTAATAAAAGGCAAGGTAATTACCATTGCATGTAAGGCCTTCATAATCTGGCACCCCTCACTGCTCTCAGGCTGTGCTGGCCTCAGGACCTTTGCATTTGCTGTTTTCTCACACTGTAATATTTTCCTCTCAGATATACACATTACTGGCCTCTAAATTCTTCCAGGTTTCTCAGATGCCATTACATCAGAGAGGTTTCCTGACCACCCTGTCTAAAAGTAGCATTTCCTCTCTCTTAGTCCATTGCACTTTATCTTCGTGTCCTACCATATTTGTGTATGTAGAACTAACTCCATGCCATGTGTTCTGTAGTCCTAGTATATGGTTATTTACTAATTATTGCCTGCCTCCTCACATTAGAATGTAAACTCCATGAGCACACTGGACACATGTTTCTAATGTGGAAATGTCTAGAGTGAGTTGTTAGGCAGCTTTTATCTACTTGGTGGTTCCCACGGTCTGTCTATATTAGAATCAACAGGGTACATCTTAAAAATGCAGATTCCTGGGTCCCATACCTAGAGATTCCCTAGGTCTGAAAGCAAGGACCCAAGAATTTATATTTATCCTTTATGGACTACTTGTTAATGGTTTGTATTTTTTTTAAGTAGGCTCCATGTCCAGTGTGGGGCTTTAACTCACTACCCTGAGATTAAGAGCCGCATGCTCTACTGACTGAACCAGCCAGGCACCCCAGTGGTTTATATTTTTCAACTGATTTCTTTACCAGAAAATTCCTTCCTACTTAGTTTTACATACAGAGCAGCCAGAGGTCCTGTTCAGTTGTTTGCATGTTTTGGTAAATCTAAAAATTTGGATTAGATAGTTCTAAGATAAAAATTTCCCCTGGAGATGGTACCCTATAATCAGAGATATGCCAAGAAGGTACCAGTATTAGATATTCTTTCATGTTTGTACACAAACTATTAAGCTATTAGCGGGGAGGAAAAGTTTCCAGCACTGCCTATGTGATAAGTTTCTTTGAAATTTCTTTATGCTGCAGAGTCTTGTGTCGTGAATACTACAGCAGTGGGTGCCCTACTAAGTAAAGTGGCCTGTGGACATCAGCTGATTGCAGGAAGATCAGAAGTTTGAGTTCTGTGTCTTGGGCCAGTGCAGCATAGTCCAAAAAGAATTGCATTTTTTTTTCACTCAGCCACCTAATGTGCCAAAATTATTTTTGAGGTCTTCATTATCTTCAGTCAACTCCCCGATGTCATTTTTTGGGTTGTTTTGATTTTGGTTTTTAAAGTGCTATATCCTAGAATCTAGAAAGCAGGGTTAGCATGGAAGACCAGAATATCACAGAGACCATAAAAATTGTGGACGAAAACCACTTATTTTACAATGTCTCTTAATGATCGTGCCTGTCTGTATTGTATAAGCAATGCCCACTTCCCCCCCGCCCCGTTTTTATTAACTTGAGAGAGATTGATTTTTGCAAAGTCCTTCCTCCTTGAGCATGTTCAGTAATTGATTTGATTGGCTACGATAAGTGGAGCTGGATGAAGGTCCAAGGCTTTCTTCCCCATGTATTTGCAAGGACCTGGTAGATGGATGTACTGGTTGTATCCTGCACTAGGGCACCAGGCCTGGCAGGATGCAAGCGAAGGCTGACATCAAACCGTGCTCTAATCATCAAGCTCTATGCCCTTGGAAGCGACTTCAGTGGCTGAGAGAAAGAGGTATTAAAGCCTCTCCATAGTCCTGTATTAGACTTCAGTTTAGTGTCATCGTGATTCTTGTAGACTTCTATGTAGGAGTGACTGGTTCTAGGACCAGACCACCACAGTAAATAAATAAGACATCAAAGGACCCAAGAAACTCATATAGTTACATATGTATAGCCTGGCAAACATCCCCCCTTACAAAATGCCCATTTTTTATACTCATTGTTTATTGGTTCAAATTAGATATCAAAGAGTTCATAGTGGATAGTAACCACATTCATATGCGGAGAGTGGAAAAATCAGTATAAATCAGGTCTTAATTCTGGAAAAAAGATAGGAGCAAAATATAAATGTAATGAGTGTGGGAAAACCTTTGATTCTAGTTCATACGTTATGTGACACTAGAGAACTCATACTCAATTAAATATGTGGGTATGCAATAAATATGGAAAAGTGAGAATGGAAAATCTCCCATTTGGATTCAAGGTCCTTTAGATTTTTAGCTTATCAAGAATAAACCCCATGTTTTTCTAATTGTATTTTGATTTTACCCAGCAAAATGCTACTCAATGATTATTGGTGAAGGACCAAAGATGAATGAGAAGTCTCTTATCTCCTTGAGATTTTTGTTTTTCCTAAATATCTGTTGCCTGAGGCATAATCCCTTGCCTTTTCTTATGTTGTTTTCTATGCCTGGAATTTTTTCTTCATCTCTCCAACTTAAAATTTTTAATATCATTTTCTTTGTCCAGCTGCTTTTAACTTAGTTCTAAGATGAGTTAGTGACTATCTCTAATCCGAATTTCATTCTTTATTCATAAATGTACTTCAGCTCTTGGCACTATAATGGTTTGTTTATCACTGCTACTCACTTATTAATTGTTATTGTTGTTTTAGTTGTTGGATGAATGGATATTTTGGCAGTACTAAAAGAAAATGTTTTCTTGTAATTCAATGTTTTTAGAAACATTTGTAGCTAAAATTAAAAATAAGAGTTTAAATCGGTATTTTTTATTGTGATCATACTGTATGGAAAGCACTACAGAGAAATAGTTGGATGGGATCTTTTTCCTTAAAAGAAGTAACAGCAGTAGGGGAGATAAGACATTATTTTATTTATAAGATAAATAACTACAGGGGCCCCTGGGTGGCTCAGTCAGTTAAGCGTCTGCTTTCAGCTCAGGTCATGATCCCACGTTCCTAAATCAAGTCCCACATCAGTCTCCCTGCTCAGCAGGGAGTCTGCTTCTCCCTTTATCTCCACCCCCCCCACTTGTGTTCTCTCTCTCAAATAAATAAATCTTAAAAAAAAATAACTACAAAACAAGGCAAGAAGAGTGTATTAGGTTTGTCAAGAGAAATACAGGTAAAGTGTTATGGAAGAGCAGAAGAGGAAGACATTACTTCCCATTTTGGGTTGGGAGTGGGAGGATTAAATGAAAACTATTGGCTTTTTGTCTTGTGTCCCTTTTCTGGTCTTTTATTGTAATTAGTTTAATAGGTGAATATAATATTGTGATTTATAATAAGAAATATATATTTAGTCTTTGTTTCCATTTCCAGCACAGAGCTCCTAATATCCTTGGAATTTCCTGAATGTTGAGAACAATTAAAATATATTTTGTTATGTTAATGAGGTAACTTGGAAAGCGGCTCTGTAACCAAAGAATGGGGGCTGGTTTCCAGTGAAGCCAACCATGTCATTAGAGGGTTGGAACTTTCAATCTCCCCTGCTCCCCACTGACCTCCTAGGAGGGAAGAGAAGCTGGAGGTTGAATTCAGTCACCAGTGGCCAATGTAATGAAGCCTCCATAAGCACCCAAAAGGATAGGGTTCAGAGAGCTTCCAGGGTTGGTTAACATGTGGAGATTCAGGGAGAGTGATGCTCTTGAGTGTATGGAATCTTCGTACCCTTTCCCCATACCTTGCCCTATGCATTTCTTCCAACTCATTCCTGAGTTAAATCCTCTTATAATAAACCAGTAATCTAGTGAGTAAAATGTGTCTCTATGTTCTCAATAATTAATGAGCCACTCTCAGAAATTAATTAAACCAAAGGAGGGTGGCTCATTGGAACCCTCAATCTATAGCTGGTTGGTCAGAAATACAGGTGAGAACCTGGACTTGCAATTGGCATCTGGAGTTGGAGGAAGGACGGTCTTGTGGGATGGAGCCCTTAGCCCATGGGATCTTTATCTCCAGGTCAGTAATATCAGAATTGAGTTGAATTGCAGGACACCCTGCAGGTGTTGGAGAATTACTTGATGGTGTTGGGAAAACCACCACACACTGAAATCACAGGCAGAGTCATTAGTGAAAAAGTTAAAATATATGTAATGACAAAGGAATGTTTGGAACATGGAGAAAATAAAGGAGCATTCCTGAACATCTAAGCAAAATCTAAGAAGTTTTCTATAAGGATACCGTCATTACAACCTTTGTTAGCACATAATCTTCTTCATTAATATGTAAATTTCTGTGGGTAAAAATGGCATTGTTATATATTTTTCCACATCAGGGCATAAAATTTTAGGCATCAATAAATTAAACAAGCATAACAAGATTGTAAATGTTTTATCAGTTAAAGTTTAAAGGAGTCTTTATAAATGTGAAAGCTTTACACCTTTCTGCAAGATATAATGCCCTATTAAAGTAGTAAAAAGGAAAGTAATGGAAAAAGTTACAACATTATCAGAGAAGAGCTATTTACTTTAAGACCTTCAAGAAATGAACGTAGAACTTTTTCTCCATAAGCACACTGAATGTGAAAGAAAAGGAGTCACACAGTATGTTTGACCCGAATGTAAATTTTACATGGGGAAGAAAGCAAGGTTATCCTCAAATGAAAGTTCCAGTTTCTCTTTGAGAGCAAAATTGAGAGAAATCATGTTATGAATGAAATCAGTTGTGGTAGAGAGGCTAGCTGCGCGCTTAGCTAGGCAACTTTTCCCAGTCTCCCTTGCAGTTAGATGCAGGGGGGTGACTGAGTTCTAGTCCATCAAATGTGAGTTGAAGTGATGTATGCCACCTCTGGAACTGGTCCATAAGTCTCCCCCCAGCACCACCCCTGGCATGTTCTTTTCCGTTTCTGTAGTTTGATGGAGACGAACACTGGAGTTTGGAAATCATGTTTTGAAGATGAAGGAGACACAAGATGGGCTGGCTCTTAGAGGAGAGCCATCTGCCATCAGGAGCAATCATTCTGGACTTCACGTATATGTGAAATAAATATTTATTGTGTTTGAGCTATTGTACATTTTGAGGTTGGTTTGTTACCGCAGCTAGTGTTACCTTAACCAATACAAAAGGGGTCTGTAAATAATTTCTTATTGATTGTGGCACACTTCAAACTAGATTAACTTAAAGTCTTCCCAACCAAAATGGCTGCTATCCTGTCTTTAGCTGGCTGTCAATCCAACCCATTCCCAGTATTGATATAGGCCTTAGCTAAAGGTGTAATTGGTTAGGCTATATTTAACATCAGGAAGTCTTGAATCAATTAGCCTGAGTTGGATCCCACCTCTGCAACTTACTAACTGTATGGCCTTAGGCATGTTATTTAACCTTTCTATTCCTCAATTTCCTTATCCATTAAATGAGGATAATAACCCTACTCAACAGTTTGTTGTAAAGACTAAAAGAGGTCATATAAGAAAATTTCTCAGAATAAGGTCCTTGCAGAATGTTTAGTAATTTGGTTAGTCATTATTAAGATCATGTGGGAAAATGCATCCTTGCATTTGTGTGTTTCCCCCCTTTGGGTTCTCCTTTTATCTTTATATTTCTCTTTTTGGATTCTCCTCTTTTGGAATTCCATTTAAGACCTTCTGTGAATTATTGCTCATGGAACTCCATGCGGCTAGTGCCATAAACTGGGCATGGCAGAGCCCATCCTGTCCTGCTGGTCTATGGGAAAGGAGACCTCTCTAGCACCTTCTTCCAGTCCAGGCAAAGGAATAATCTTGATTCAGCTTAAGTGCTAAGTTCCATTGGAGCTTCCATCCACAGCTCCAGAAAGAAATATTGAAGGATTTTATGACCTAATAATGGTTGCTGTGGCTTTGGGAAGTAGCTGGCTCAAGATACCAGATTTGGGGCATTTTGCTGTCTCTTCCTGTCTAGATGACATGACTACCATTCAGAGATATGTTTCAACCTTGGTGCCCTCAACTTCAAGGAGTTAGACAAAAATGTTATTTTAATTAAAGGGAATAGTTGATATGAATTGAATATTTAGTTTGTGCCAGCTAGTGCTTTTAAGAATTTTGAAGTATTCTTTATTGTTTGAGATAAATGGGAATTTTTCTCCCCATGATTCATATGTTTCCCAGTGTTCTCTGTACACATCACTACGATTGATCCAGGCATTCACATCAAAATCCTGAAGATGTCCTAGATTCCTTACTTTCATCACACCTTATATGCATCAGCAAGTCTTCTAGGCTCCACCTACAAAATATATAATTTCACCATTTCTTAGTTTTTTGTGGTCACCACTCTAGGCTGAGAGTCTCTCTCTCTCTCTCACCTAATCTACTGCTCTAGCCCTTTAACTCTTCTACTTCTTCTGTTGACCTACTAGAGTGTATTCTTTATATAGCAGTGAGAGTGGCCATGCTATAAAATGTAAGGCACATCATATCCCACAACTCATCCTCCTTACTCCAGCCTTCCAGTGTGTACTTTCTCATCCTGCAGAGACTGGAAAACTGAAAGACAAGTTTCTTAGACTCTCTTGCAGCTATGGCTTGGACATGTACAAGAAATTGGGAGGGTGAAAGTGAGGTGGAAGCCATGTTCTGTGATAGCCACTAAGTGATCACAGAGACCATGCTTGCACTGATGTGGATGTTCAGAGATGGTTGTGGTAGCAGCAATGGAGGCTTCCTGTTCCCTGGGTCACAGCCACAGCATCTATTCGGGAAATTATCCATTCCTTTGCAAACTTTTTTTTTTTAGATTTATTTATTTATTTTTGAGAGAGAGTGCACAAGCAGGGGGAGGAACAGAGGGAGAGGGAGAGAAACAGACGCTCCACTGAGTGCAGAGCCAGATGCAGGGCTTGGTCCCACAACCCTGAGATCGTGACCTGAGCCGAAATCAAGAGTTGGATGCTTAACCAACTGAGCTACCCCGGCGCCCCCATTTGCAAACTCTTGATTGCCCACCTTCCTGATGCTGGCAAAGATAGTAGCTTTTCTGGCAGGCTGGTTTGGTGGTGGTGTTCTGGATCTCATTCCTGGGGATCAGCTTAGAACTTGCTTTATAGCCTTTTTAATGGTTCTATAAGCACCTGAATCTCTTTCTCATTAATTAATGAAAGTATTTTCTTTTTCCTGTGACTGAAACTTAATTGCCACACTCTAATCACACTTAGGATCAATCTAAAGTCCTTATGAAGGCCTGCAAGCCCTGGATGATCTGGCCCTTAGCTACTCTCTCCCACTTTCTCCATGGAAGCCACACTGCATTTTGCACTGTGCTCTTCCTTGAGCGCGAGTCTGCTCCTCTTTAGGGCTTTTGCACCTACTCCTCTTGTCCCCCTAGAGCTATAACATGACTCATTCACTTCTTTTCATGTTTCTGCTCCAACACCACTTCTTTAGAGAGGTCTTCTCTGACCATCCATCTAAAATATCACTCTGTCACTCTTGTCCCTTTAACTTCTTTTATTTTTCTTCCGATACTTAATATCTGTCATTATAGCATATATTTGGTTAAAGTGTGTCTGTCCCATTGGAAAATAAGCTCTCTGTTTTGCTAATGGCTCTATCCTCAAGAGGGTCAAACAGTTCTTGGCAAACACTAGGCATTTCATAAATATTTTTTGAACAGATTCCCACTTTAAAGAAGAGGAGAGTTGAGGCAAAGAGTGATCAAGGAACTCATCCAAGCTCATACAGGAGTGGCAGCCTGATGTGGGAGCGTTTAATGTCCTCTTAAGCAGGATACCACACTACCTGCCCAGCATGGCTCGCCTCCAATCAAGTACTCACAGACTCCATCTGAAGAAAACTGGTAACACCATTGGGGGTGGAAAGTGGGTACAGCAAAAAGGTTGCAAAAGAAAAGGAACAAAAATGCGTAAGGGTTTGCCTGTCCAAGAGAGGGATGTCCTGACCCACAAACACAACTGCCTGCTTGCGAGGCAGGTGCATCCCTGTGGTGGGGTCAGGTGGCAGAATGGAAACAAAGATGGCTCAGTGCCTCACCTGTGGGATCATCCAACTAACTCCCCAACTCAGCCTGATTCTAAAACCACCTATTCCTCTGCTTCCCAATCTCCAAATATACTGAAATGCCCTCAAAATTACCCTGGGACGCCTGGGTGGCTCAGTGGGTTAAGCTTCCGACTCTAAATCTCAACGCAGGTCTTGATCTCAGGGTTGTGAGTTCAAGCTCAACCCTGGGCATCACACTGGGCATGGAGTGTACTTAAAAAAAAAAAGTTACACACTACCCTACTCAGCACCTGGACATTCTCTAGGTCGTTGTGGATTTTTTTAATACTGCAAGGGCTGGTTTTTACTACTCTTTATTCATTTTCCTTTTTAAAAAAATTTCTTTCTCTTTTTTGTTTTTTGTTCTCTCCTTATAGTTTAACAAACAAAAGCAGTTCAATGCTAATGTTATAACATATTAAAGTTCAAAGTAACAAAAAGTGTTAACTTGTTCACATTTCCATTTCAAGCCACCAGAAAGGGAGGTTGAGATTTTGTATCATCTGCCCCTTTTGTCACTAGCTGAAGGTCAGGATCCCCATCATTTTCTTTCACATGAAACCCATTGTATCTCTCTGGGAGTCTCTCTGGGAGTCTGTAGGCCAGTTCAAATACTGGCCTACAAGTTTCTTACCTCAGCCTCATTCCTTATCTCTAAAATTAGAACAAAAACATCTTCCTTGGGGGCACCTGACTCGCTCAGTCAGTAAAGCATGCAGCTCTTGATCGTCATGGTCATGAGTACAAGTACCACGTTGGGTGTGGAGCCTACTTAAACAAAAAATTTTTTTAATAAAGTAAAAAATAAAATCTTCCTTGCTGAGATTTGTATTAGAGATCATATACATAAAGAACCTGGCACAAGCAAAAAACAAACAAACAAACAAACAAACAAAAAAACCCCAATCAAACTATGAAAGGAAGGCAAGAATTTTTCTTTTTCCTCCATGCTGAAGCATAATAACATGAAATGATTATTCTGTGATTACACACGGAATTAATTTGCACAGTTCACTTCCTGAACATACATGCTTTCCACTAGAGATTACACATACTTTAAAAAATTTTCCTCAAGTGTGTGTTGCAAGATATTTCTCTTAAAGATGATTTAAATTGATACTCTATTGTCTTTTGTACCTGAATTTTCTAAAAGGAAGACTTTCGTAAAAAAAAGATAGATTTTTTTTTTTGTGGTCTGAATTTTAGTTTTATCATGTAACACTGTGCTAGTATAACCTATTTATATTTAGACTGAAAGATCTCTATTGTTGTCTTCTCCCAGAATGAAGGCAGATTAGTCAAGATAACATTATATGGGGAGCAATACTATTCTGATGCTCTGTGCTGACTTTACCTCCTTCCACAAATAGTTTTTTAATTGTAAATGCTCGATACTTAGGGTGCAGGGCAATAGGCACTTTTAAACATTCTGATAGAGGTATCAATTGAAGCAATCTTCTTGAGAGCTACAGGAAAATGTTAACAATATTCTTACCAGGGTAGTAGAAATTTTATTTTTTCTTTGTCATTTTCTGTATTTTGCTAATTACCTATAATAAAAGCATATTATTTTGATAGTCAGGAAAAAAGTTATAAAATATAACAAAAAATATTCCTGTCTTCTGCTATGAAGGTAAAGACCTTGTGAATGAGATTAGTGTCCCTCAGAAAAAGACCTCAGATAGCTCCCTTGCGCCTTTCTCCATGTGAGGGCACAGCAAGAAGGTGGCCAGGAAGCAGGTTCTCTCTAGACACCAAATCTGCCAGCACCTGGATCTTGGACTTTGAGCCTCTAGAACTGACATAAATTTCTGGTTTTTATAAGCTACCCAGGCTATGCTATTCTTTTATAGCAGCCCAAATGGTAAACGAAGGCATTTTCCCTCATTCCTTCCTGGCACTCTCAGTTTCCCTGAGATCCAATAGTGTCAGGCAACTGTCCTTGGCACTGGAAATATGTTGTTGACTTCTTGGAGCTCTGGAGAGAGAAACAGAAGAAACGGTAGAACAACGTGCTGACTGCCACAAAGATAGACCCTGCATGCTGCAAGGAGTCAGAAGACACCATGGCCCCGCCTATAATTACCAGGGAAGCCTTCTTGAAAGAGTATATTTATATTCCAAATTTACTCCAAACACATACACGTCTCTAACCCCTGCAGTCCCACATCCTAGCTTAAAAATTCTTTTACTTGTTTTTAGTCAGTTCCAGCTCGCATTCCACTTAGGGACTTCTGAACCTTCACCCTCTTTGCTAACATAGCTCACAACCTCTTCACCCTCAGCAGTCAAACCTGTATTTCCAGAAAAACTTGCATTCTTCTTTTCGTGTACCACTCAGAATTACATAATTTCCAGCTTTCCATTTTTGCCTTTGCTACCAAGAAACTCAACATTAAAATGAGAGTTCAATTATTTTTTTTTAAAGATTTTATTTATTTACTTGACAGAGAGAGAGAGCCAGTGAGAGAGGGAACACAAGCAGGGGGAGCGGGAGAGGAAGAAGCAGGCTTCCAGCGGAGCAGGGAGCCTGACGTGGGGCTTGATTTCAGGGCTCCGGGATCATGCCCTGCGCTGAAGGCAGACGCTTAACGACTGAGCCACCCAGGTGCCCCTGAGAGTTCAATTATTATTAGAGTTTCATACCAGATTCTCTGCCTTGTAAATGATTTATGGTTTTTGATAACAATGATATCATTATTTCATTAGGAAGACTGAGACCATCATATGTCAACTACCTCTCCTTTTTTCCAAACCCACTACTTTTCTGTCTTTGTACTTTCCCTCCTGTCCTCCAGTCTCAGGGGAATGCACTCAAATATATGAGCACTGCGAGTGAATTCTGATGGTTTCTTCACTTGGTTTCCTAGCCTCTCTAGTAACCTTGTTATGTGACTAATTCTTGTCTGTAGATACACACATAACTTCTGTCCAGTGGGCAGAGAGACAACCCTTCTCTTCCCTACTGCTCAACTCCCCCTCCCCACATCCCATAGAAAAAGCCAGTTTTGCAGTCATTTGTTAAATTCATTTCAATATTCTTTTACTCCACATAAATTTGTGGTTTTCTGACTTGAGATTGTTTGTAACATCTTTACAATTTCCTCGTTAAAAATACATAATAATTTTTTACATGTCTTCACTTTATAGCTATATGTGAGTTTTGATTTTAGCCTTTTTGAAAATTATTCTTAACATGTAGATAAGCTTTTGAAAAATGAAGTCTATCTTTTCTAGTTCCATTTTCTCACTTTTGAATTACCCATTTAAATCTGTCTTCTGCCTCCCATCCCACACCAAATGTATATATACGCTCATCAACCCTATGCCGAAACCATTCTGAAAAAGATCAGACAGGGTAAACATTTTTTAGTCTTACTGTAATTTGCTTCATTGATAGTGTTAAATCCAAGTGATATTTACTGGTGGGAAAGACAAAGAGTCTATCTCATGGCCTCATTTGTACAACCAAAACTGTTCTGGCACAGACATTTCTGACCTTGTCTTCAGTATTTTACGTGATTCTTTTTTTTTTAATTCTGGAGGAAGAAGCTGGGATAAAACAGTGCAGATGTCTATGTAACCACAACTGTCCCTCATTCTGTGCTTATAAAATCGCTTCGTCCTGGTAGGGAGAACTGCTCGAGCTATGCAACTGAAAAACCCTGAAGCTTTAGACTTTTGGAAAATAATGTGGTCCTTTCCCATAATATCCTGCAAAAATTTTAAACTCCATTAATGTTAATGTCCTTTTTCAGATGGAGTACCCCAGGACTCAATCTTCAGGTGTCTTCTCCATCTACACTCACTCTTAGTTGTTTTCATCTAGTCCCAAGGCTTTATATATAGTCCTTTCACTGAAGACTCCTAAATTTACTTCTCCAGCCCAGACTGTTCCCTTGAACTCGAGCTTTGTATATCTAATTGCTTTCTCAGTGTCTCCTCTTGGAAATCTAAATGGCACATCTAACTACTGAACATGTCCTTAACTGAGCTCTTGATCTTCCTCCACCACCTCCTAAACCTATCCCACCCACAGATTTACCCATCTCAGCAGAAGGCAACTTTGTCTTTCTGGTTGCTCTGATGAACAACTAGAGTCATTTTTCATCCCCATCCCCACCCCACCCCTTTCTCTTACTCACATTCAATCCATCAGCAAATCCTGTTGGCTCTTCTTTCAAAATGTGTCAAGACTCCCACCCCTTCTCACTACTACCACTGCTACCACCCAGTTTCAAGCTGCCATTGTCTCTTGCTTGGATAATGGCCTCCTAACTGATCTCTTTATTTTGGGGCTTGCCCTCTACCATCTATTCTCAATACAGCAGACAGGGCAATTTTTATAAAACACAAGGCAGATCATGTCACTCCTTTGCTCAAAACCCTGCAATGACTGTCCATCTCTTTCAGAGTTAAAGCCAGAGTGCTCAGAGTGGCCACCTCTGATCCCTACCAGAATCTGGACCTCATCTTCCACTTCCACTTCCTTATCATTCATGCCTCCTCGCTTGTCCTTGGATATACTAAGCACACTCTCACCTACAGGTCTTTGTACTCCTGAACTCTCTGCCTGGAAGGCTTTTTTGTCCAGACATCTACAGACATCTCCCTTCTTTCACACCTTTGCTCAAGTATCCCTTTCTCAGTGAAGCCTTCCCCGACTCCCTTATGTAAAGCTTTAACTGCCCACTAGCCCTACCATCTAGCCCTCCCTGTCCTACTCTTTGCTTTTTATTTCTCCTTAGCACTTGTCATCATCACCTGACATTCTATGTATTTTACTTTATTTGTTTATTGTCTATCTTCCCAGAGAAGGTTATCTACAACACAAAATTGACCATGTTTTTTCCTCACTGAAAGACATCAGAATGTCATGTTTATGATCCCAGGTTATAGAGTCTTCTCTCTCTATAGATATAGAGATATAGTCAGACTGCATGGGTTGAGCCCTGGTTCTGTCACTCAAATTTTCTATGCCTCAGTTTTTTTGTTTACAAAATAAGGATAATAAAAGTTCTTTTCTCATACATTACAGTAAGGACTAAATAGGACAATGCATATAAAATGCTTAGAATAATGCCAGGCACATGAAAAATGTACAAATGATAATTTACTGCCTTGGTTTCAGGGCATAGGGTATGGGCAGGTATTTGATAGTGTTTCCTTCTTAGTACCTTTTTTCTTTTCTTTTTATTCTTTTTAATTGTCTGATGTTAATTTGGTGATTAGGGTGGATAAGTGAGGATTGGTTTGAATAGCTTCAACCACCATTTTTCCTTGGGCTCATAGACACTGCAGAACACCGAAGCAAAAATGTGGCCTCTCTTGCTCCTTGGGGCAGATAGCAGAATACAGCTAACAGCAACTCCTGAGTTTTACACTTTTATAATTTATTATAATTTAGGCAGTGAGAGCCTGATTTGACCCTTTTGGTTTCCAGTCATTTGGCCCATTGGCCCAACATGAGCCACGTATTCACCTCTAGTTCAATCACTATGGTGAGGGCATGGAGTCATGAAACCCTGATGGCATGGAGTCATTGTGGAGCTGCTCCCACTGTCATCATATGGATGGGGTTAGCAAAGATGATTTATGAAATAAAGCTATGAGGAGGAAAGAGTGCCATAGGCATCCACTGCATTAGTACAGTATTATTACAGAAAACGTTCGAGATTTCCCACAATGTTTACCAGATTTGAGTAAAAATGATAAGACGTACTCATAACAAATCTGGATATTTCAGCTTCTTCCAAGGGACTCCATATCTTGAGTATTCAAAGAGGCTCTAACTTCTTGAATATTTTACATGGCAAATCCTGCCCTCTGAGAAGGATATGTCATTGATTTGGTGAATTGGGATTTTCTCAATTGTTGTTTCTTTGTGCTTTTGTTTTTGATCCTTTCCTCTATATATAAAGAGAAAACTGCAGCTGTATTAGGAACTGTATGGTTGGCAGCAGATGTTTCTGTATCTTTCTGCTGATTAATGAGCTTTCAATATCTGAATTTTTGGTAAAATGTAAATTAAAATTTACTAATATCTTTATAAATGCATGAACTTGGTGCCTTAGCCAGCCTGGCAAGCAGTACAAAAGCATTACAACGACAAACAAAAATGAAAGCAGTCAGACTGCTCTCTCACCTGCTAGGAAGCTTATAGATAATAAAATATAAAAATATAATTTATTTCATCTTGCTTAGCATGAGCTTATGTATTCTCCTATGACGAGTGTTAGACTGTGAGTTATAAGTCTTATGATCTAGTAGCTACTCTCTGTGACACTAGACAAGTCACAGTTGCTCTGGCTTCAGTTTTCCCATTGGTAAAATAAATTGATTAGAATAAATGTCTAAGGTCCTCCCAACTTCAGAAATTTCATTTTGCTAATTGTGAGTCTCAGAGCAGGTGGGTAAACAGTTATTTATAGGAGTACTATACACCTACTATAAAGGCAGGGAAGCAAAAACAGCAAAGAATCTTGAACTCCTCCAAATACAAGGAGACAAACTGTTAACAAGCAAACATCAGTTTATTTATCAGTTTAAGTCACTGAGGTCAGGGAAAACAGTGCATTAACAGAATCAAGAGGGAAGAGCCAGAGAAGGATTGTAAGAGATTTGGGAAGTCTGGACTCAAGGGGATTATGGCAGGTATTTCAAAGTGAGGGCCAGATTGGGATTGGGCAAATGTGTGAAATAATAGTTGAGGGTTGGTAGACATGGTGAGGTGAGAATTTTGAAATGAAATTTTTTTTTTAAGATTTTACTTATTTATTTGACAGAGAGGCAGTGAGAGAGGGAACACAAGCAGGGGAAGTTGGAGAGGGAGAGGGAGAAGCAGGCTTCCTGCTAAGCAGGGAGCCCAATGCGGGGCTCAATCCCAGAACGCTGGGATCATGACCTGAGCCAAAGGCAGACACTTAACGACTGAGCCACCCAGGGGCTCCTAAAGTGAGTCTTGATAAAAAAAACGATGGTTTAATAAGGGAGACTGTTGTTTCAGATAAACTCGTTTGCAGGGATTTCCTAAAGCAAACAGTGAAGTTATTTATTGGCTTATGGTTTTATCTTCTTTGGGCAAAGTTTCCTGGAACGAATAGCTAAGTTGTGTTGACACAGGTGGTCTCAGTTCTTAGGCCTTCCAGCAATATCATATTGATGCAGGTGGCCACAGTTCTGAACTTTAAGTTGATACAGAGCAAAATAGCTTGCAGCAAGAAGTGTATGATGAAAGCTCTGCTCCTGGACTTTCTTGAATTCCATACTCATATATTCCACTTCCTACTTGATATTTCTTTTTGGATGGTTTATATATTTGTCCAATTCCAAGTAGAACAAATAAATTCCAAAGAGAACTCTCCTCGACATTCTACATTTCAGCAAATGGCACCTTCACCTACCCAGTTACTTAAGTCAAAAATGTAGGCACCTCTCTTTTCCTCATATCCCCACATGCCTTAACAAGTCCTGTTGGTTGGATCTCCAGAATATATACCAAATTTAACCCCTTTACATCTTCAGTGTTGAAACTAATTCATTCCATCATTATGTCTTGCCCAGGCACAGAGTCATTGCATAAAATGTCACACTGGTGTTTTTTTTTTCTAGAATATGCAATATGCATGTTTATTCCTGTGTCAGGGTTCTTGTACTTGTCTCCCCTGTCTAGACCACATTCCTCTGTATCTTTCCCCAGCTCCTTCTCACTGAGGAGATCTCATTATTGAGAGCCTTTATTTCCTCAGAGAAATCACTACCTAAAGTTGGCCTTTCTCCTGTCATGACTCCAACCTATGGTCATACGTTATTTATTTTATAGTAACCAACAATTGCTGAAACTATATTATTCAATACTTAATTTCCCATCTGTCTCTACCCTATGAATATAAACTCCATCAGGGTAGAGATTCTGCCTATTATGTACCAGGCCCTATATCTACTGCCTTGAATAGAACCTAGCACATAGTAGAATCCCAAGAAATAACTGAAATGATTCAACAAGAAATGTTCAGCAAAAATAAATGAGTGGATGAATGTAAGTATAGATTAAGACATTAATTATTTAAAAAGTGATAATCATTTAATGGTAATATAGGCAAAGATGCCAAGTACATATGGAGACTTAACAGTGTCTAAATCATGCAAGGCCTCATGTGGCAACCTTTGGGGTTTAAACTTTATTCTGAGAGCACTGAAAAGCTGTTGTAGGATTTACGTAGCAGAGTGGCATACTTAGCTTTTTGTTTTACAAAGAATAAGTGGTCTGTTAGAATTTTAGGGGATGATTGTGGGTAAGAGCTTGGTAGTAGAGGTCAGAGGCAAAGAACCTGAGAAACCATTTAGGAGGCTGCTATAGGAAAGCCAAGTAAAAGATGGTGGTGGCCAGAAGTATGAGAGCTAACTGCACCAGAGGCAGACATACACAGATGGGAATGTTAAGGATACGGAATTGGCAGGACCCAGTGAATGGTTTGATAATAGGAAGCGCAGAATTAGGGAAAAGGGGAAGTCAAGGTTGAAAACCGTCTGGCAGAGAGAAGGTAAAAAGTTCATCAAAAGGATTTTGGCTTTTTTTTTTTTTTTTAAGATTTTATTTATTTGCGAGAGTGAGCAAGAGAGAGAGATGGAGCAGGGGGAGCGGCAGGCAGAGGGAGAGGGAGAAGCAGACTTCCTGCTGAGCAGGGAGCCCGACAGGGGCTCAATACCAGGACTCTGGGATCATGACCCGAGCCAAAAGGCAAATGCTTAACCGACTGACCCACCCAGGCGCCCCAGATTTTGGCTTTTATTTATGTATTTCTTGATGTTTTACACCCTGTAGGTTTCTGAGATAATTTGTATTCCAAACAAGCATTTAAAAGAAATCCCTACTGTATTAATTTATTCCGATAAATTTACTATTACAGATTGTGTTTGTGATTAGAAATCAGCAAATAGTAAGAAGGGAACTTTCTTTAATTACAAATTTTCTTATCATCCTGCTTAAGATTTTGAAGTAAATTAATGAATATATTTAACAAAAGGACTGGTAAAGATACCTGTACTTTATGTGTGTGCACTAAGTATATTCTTCGTGTGGTTGGCAAATGTATAGTTCTCAAATTTTAAAAGAATGCTCTGAATGTAAAGTCATGGGTGGTAGTGATGAGACCACCCACATGGGTTTTATATAGATGAACTCTAAATTATCCATATTAGAAATGTTCTAACCACAATCTTTTCTAATTATCGTGTTCTCAAAAAGTACCCTTCAATTAGTCAAATGGTCACATTCAGTCAATTCTTTCATACATCAGCATAAAGCAGTTTTAATAGTCTCTAAAATTAAAAAAATAATAAAAATTGGACTTTTCTTTATACAATAAGCAAATGAAACAAGACTTTTATTTAATCCATAGGTAGAGAAAAGTGATTATTACTATTATATATAATATATAATATTTCCCGAGGGACTTTCTCTACTAAGACATGATAACTCACAAGAAACCTGTGGTTGCATCTGTTTACATTTTTAGCAGAATTCCTACAGTTTATGAATTCTTTCTTTTTTTTTTTTTAAGATTTTTTTATTTCTTTCTTTGAGAGAGAGCGTGCATGTGCATGCCCCTGAGCACAAGATAGGGGGCAGAGAGAGAGAGAAACAGGTTCTCTGCTGAATGGGGAGCCTGATGTGGGGCTCGATCCCAGGAGATCATGATTCCTGAGATCATGAACTGAGCCAAAGGCAGATGCTTAGCTGGCCAGATTTTCTACACAAATGGACATTGACATAAGCATTCATTGTGTAATTGTTGTACAGGCAATAAATTGGGCAATGGTGAGGTAAAGCACATAAGACTGGACATAGAGTTTCATTTAATTATAAATTTATAAAATCCATAAGAAATGGATGCACTGATAGATGCAAAATCATCTTAAAAGGTGAGCTCATTGCCTGAAGTAGCCCTGATTAGGGTCTAATTGATTGCATTAATATTTTCAAAGGATAGGAGTTACTAAACATACAAAATATGAGAGTAAAGGCAAGCCAGGTCCTCAGTATTTAATTGTCTCAGTCCATGGCAAGTGGGAGCCTACACAAAGGACTCAATCTGTGGACAGACTGGGCAGCTTCAGTATTTCCAATGGAAAGGACTTATAGAAGGCAGTCCTTCTATCATGAGAAGCTGGGACCTGTTTTGAAACCTACATTTGCAAATAAGCATACTATTTTCACTGCAATTTAAATTCTTTAGGAATGCGGAAGGATATTGGGGGAGGCTAAAGGGCCATCCCTTGGTGCTCTATGATAGAGCTGAATGTCTCAGGATATCTTGAGGGCACTGGGACTTGGAAGAATGTGCCTTCATATACAATATCTATTATAGCAATTATTGGCACGATACTTTCATAAAATTATTCAATCTTTCTGAATCTTAGTTTGCTTGGTATAATAGTATCTTGATCTTGGTTTGGATATTTGAATCAAGACTGAATGTATAAAAATGCCTAGTATGTAGCAAGCAATGAGTAAAAGCTAGTTATTATTATAACAGCTTAATATATTAAATATTTGTCATTTTGTCACTCAAAAATTTTCTTTACCACTGTATTAGTTTCCTAATGCTGCTAAAACAAATTACCACAAACACACTGACTTAAAACAGCATAAATTTATTATCTTACAGTTATGGTGATGAGAAGTAGAAAATGGGTCTCACTGGGCTAAAATCAAGGTGTTGACAGGGCTTTGTACCCTCTGAAGCTCTAGGGGAAAATCATTTCCCTGTTTTTTTCAAGCTCCTAAATACTATCCTTGGTTTGGGGCCCCCAGCTAGCAGCTCTGTCATTTGGCCCTCTGCTTCTGTCATTACATCTTCTTCTCTGAGTCTGACACTTCTGCCTCTCTCTTATAAGGATGACATTGGGCCTACTGAATAATTCCAGATAATCTCATAATCCTCCCATTTTAAGACCCTTAAATTAATCACACCTGCGAACTCCCTTTTGCCATGTAAGGTAATGCATTCACAGGTGTGGTAGCCAGGGTACCCCATGGAAATAAAATCAATATATCTATGTAATTTATTATAAGGAATTGGTTCATATGATTATGAAGGCTGTCATGTCCAAAATCTACAGTGTGAGCCAGCAGGCTCAAGACCCAGGAGAGTGGATGGTGCAGATGAAGTCTGAAGGCAGTCTGCTGGAGAATTCCCTATTGCTCAGGGAGGCTTGTCTTCTTTTTCTACTCAGGCCTTTGACTGGTTGGATGAGGGCCATCCACATTATGGAGGACAATCTGTGTTCACCCATTTATTTATTTATTTATTTATTTATTTTTTTAAAGATTTTATTTATTTATGTGACAGAGAGACAGCCAGCGAGAGAGAGAACACAGCAGGGGAGTGAGAGAGGAAGAAGCAGGCTCCCAGCGGAGGAGCCCGATGTGGGACTCGATCCCGGAACACCGGGATCACGCCCTGAGCCGAAGGCAGACGCTTTAACGACTACGCTACCCAGGCGCCCCTGTGTTCACCCATTTAAATGTTAATCTCGTCCAAAAACACCCTTCTAGTTTGTAGAGGCTGCTTTTAGGCAAACAGGCTTGAGCAATGAAATATGGACAGGCCCATCAGGAGACCCACCCCAAAATATCCGTAGGCCCTAACTGACCAATGAGCTACTTACAACCAGGCCAGTTACCAGAAAAGGGAAAATTCCATACTTCACCCTCCTCCTCACCTTCCCTCTTTAAAAACAGCCCCACCCACTACCTCATCGCAGAGAGCCTCTCCTTGGCTGTCCTGCCCGAAGCTCCCCTTTGGTGTATTCACTACACTTCTATCTCCTCTGTTACTGCCTCAGGTGAATTGTTTCATCTCCCAGGCCACCAGCTTCCACCAAATCGTTGTCCCACATTTGGGGGCCCTCATCCAATCAAGAGACACCCCGTTTAGGTACCACATAGTTGACATATAAAACCGTCACAACAGGTTTCAGGGATTAAAATTTAGAATCTTTTGGGAGAGGGGTGATTATTCTGCCTCCCACGAATATCTATCCATATACTGAGCTCTGTGCTAACCACTAAATCTATAAAAACAAGTTAGCCTAGTTTCTGCTTTTAAGGAACTCACATTAAGTGGAGAGGACACATAAATTGATAAGTACAATACAATGGAGTAGGTGTAATGATATAGTTATGCACAGTATGCCATGGTAATACAGGAGACAAGCAAGTAAGTCAGCTTGGGGGTGGGAAGTACAGGTGGAGAAGGTGGGGGTAACAAAAAGAGCTTTCTAAAGGGATAATGCTCAAGCTGAATTTTAAAGGATATGTGGGAGTTTAAAAGGTTTGAAAACGCATTGCAGGCAAAGGACTCAACCTGAGCATAGAGAAATAACTACTCCTCTATGTCTGATTCTAGTAGCTTTTTCATTATATTTTAACTTCACTTGAAGGTTTTTTTGTTCTAGAAAGAAATGATATGTTGGCTACAGAATTCAAGGGCCCAGTTCTCTTGGCAATAATACTTTTCAGTATAAATGAATAAATTGGCATTCAGGTGTATATACCAGGCTTTGTGGTATAGTAAGAGCTATTGGTTACTGACCAAACAACAATCTCACCCTAACCTTCCTAATAGAAATCCAGTTTTGTTCAGAGATTTGGTAGCAGAATACTCAGGGAAGGTAGGTCCCTCCTTAGCCCCAGGAGACAAATTGTGAGTTCTTTCTAATTCAATGGAAGTAATTCAGTGGAAATATCCATTCCTTTCTGTTGTGATTCCTTTAGGGGAGGCAGGTGACATTGTTGTTGTGGCCCTTGAAACAAAAGAGAAAAGAGAAGTTGGCTGGGGAGCTTCTAGAAAATAGTTTTCTTCCTGATAAAAAGATATATATATATATGGGGAGATATATATTTTATATTATATTATTTTATATAATATATTTTATTATTTTATATTAATTATATAAATTTTACTTATATATTTAGATATAAATTATATAAATTTAGATTTTATATTATTATTTATATTAATTATTTTATATTATACATTATATTATATTAATATATCTATATATATGGGGAGAGGCTCTTAGCCCTCCTTTCTTGTTTGTTTTTTGACTTTGTCATTTGTAAATGCGATGTTTGGAGCTACAGCAGCTGTTTTGCAACCATGAGAAAAACACTATTACATACCAAGCATGAGACCAGAAAGATGGAAAGAGCCTGGAGTTTTAGTGACGTCCTTGAGCAGCTAGACCAAAGGTGCAGGGTGGGAGCCAGTGAAGACTTCATGTTGAGTGCCCCCAGACATCTGCAAAATAATCAAGCATTGTCTAGATTAACCTCCTCTACATTATTTATAAGAGCATTTGCTTTTTTGTCTTATCATATTCTAGTATGCCAGACTCCAAGAGGGTGTAAGAGGAAGAAAGAAAATTCCATCCTAAGAAAGGTATATTTATCTTAAACATTTTCTAAACTCTACAAACGACTCAGCTTTGGACTTAGAATTCAGAAAAAATTGTCCCACCTCACACTATCCACTTTTCCCTCCTATTTTTTGGAACTTTTTTGTTCTAATCAGGTCTTAGACACTAAGAAAACTTTTTCACTTGGAGTATTTTTGCTGTTACCCATTATATTCGAAAGTTTTCAACTGTGCACAAAATTGTTTTTAGAGACATGCAGAAATGTTTAAATTTAGAAACAATTTGGCTTAATTTTCCTTTACATCTTAAGATTTTTTTAAAGTAAGCTCTACACCCAGTGTGGGGCTTGAACCCACAACCCCGAGATCAAGAGTTGCTTGCTCCACTGACTGAGCCTGCCTGGCGCCCTGTCCTTTACACTTTAATTCATGTTTTTACATATGTAATTATATCCTCCCTGCAAGTCTCTAAAAAGTGTATTTATACATACACATCTTTAAAATCATGGATTTCACTGTTCTGAGTATCACATTAACAAATAGTGAATAAAGAACTAGAGAATATACCTACAATGAGTATTCCATTCAATATTTTGGATTTTTAAAACTATTTCTATTACTATTAAGAAGTATAATATTTTGAGCCATTATTGTGCATCTTTGCATTATGTATTGACTTATAGCACATTTAAGTAGCAATTATTCTCACTGCTGCAAAGTGCTTGTGCTCTGCTCACTCAACATGCAAACATTTCAAATTATAGTACATTAAGATGTCAATGACAGAAGGGAACATTCTAAAAATAAAGTGATTTTTAAGCATTTTATAAAATGACTAACTCCTCCTTCACCAGTGAGGACATATTTTACATTCCTTCAAATGCTTCTTAAAAACCTTTATGAAACTAACAGACATACTTCTAATTATTCTATATTGGTAAAATAATATCAGGAAATACTGTCTCCCTGATTCTTAAACATTTTTTACCATAGAATTAGACTTTTCAGGCAAGAATGCTTTTCAGGCAAGAATGATACTTGCTATGTACAAAAAGATAAATTAATGTATACCTTGTTGATCTTCTTGATGACCTTTTCGTTTCCATTTTTGCCTAAAGCAGTATATTGATCTGATATCCTTTTTAAAAAGATTTTATTTTCTTTATTTGAGAAAGAGTGGGGGGTTGGGGGGAAGAGGGGCAGAGGCAGAGGGGAAGCAGACTCCCCTCTCATTGCGGAGCCTGACGCTCATGACCCTGAGATCATGACCCTGAGATCACGACCCTGAGACAACAGCCTGTGCAGAAACCAAGAGTCTGCCACTCAACCAACTGAGCCACCCAGACACCCCTGATCTGATGATATCTTTAGGCAAGATTTACAGGGATTCTCAATTCTCGTTCATGGAATGAAGGAAACATTCAGAAAGTTCCCCTTCTGTGTGTCAATAAAATTAATTTGCCATTTCCTTGTCCCCGTTATAGCCTTGAAAATTTTCTCTGAAATGCCCATGAGCCAGAAATTTCAATACCATTTTTAGAGTTTTCCGGAGTCTAATTTATTTGATAAAACATTCCCTTTTCTGGATGGGTTATGAAAATATTGTTTAAGGCAAGTCTGATCCCTGGTGAGCCCAACATTTTGGATTGCCTTTCTCAGAAAAAGTTTTATTAATTTATTCTTTCAACAAGTATTTATTGAGTGCCTGCAATGGAGTAGACACTAGAGATATATCAGGGACCAAGACAAAACTAGTTCTCTTTGTTTTGTTTCAACCTGGAGGGAAAGAGATATGGTGAGACAGGATGTAAGAGAAGTAAACAGCTCACATTAACTGAGGGACCTCTCCCTCTGTGCCACTTATTGTCCAGGTGTGATCACATTTAAACCTCACAGAAACCTTATGAAAAAGGTATTTTTCTCATTATCCACATTTTACTGATGAAGAACTGAGACTTAGAGGAATATCTAACTTGCTCAAGACTAAAGAGCCCATAAGTAAGTAATTCAACTCCAGTTTGCCTGAATTCAAACTCTATCCACTTAAACACTATGCCAAAGTGTCTCTCTATTATCTCATGGTGATAACTACCACTGAAAGAAAATAGATTTTGTTTTTCTTGTTTGAAAATAACATTTTCCTTCATATTGAGTTAAAGCACTTTCTCTATTGGTTTGGCAATCCAATTAGAGGTCTTTGGGCCTGAGTGCTATCCTTTCTCACTGAGAGAAAGTGGGTTGTCATCTTAAAATAAGCAAACCAGAGTGGCCTCTGGTGTGTGTGTGTGTGTGTTTGTGTGTATACACCATATTGCCCATATAAATATAGAGAGGAGATAAGTCTACAACATATGTGAACAAATGGAGAATTTCAACAAAGAGAAAATTTTAAAAATTAAATGACATGCTAAAAATGAAGATATGATATTAACTATAAAGAATTCATTTCATGGGCTTAAAAGCAATCTGGACACAGTAGAGAAAATAATCACTGAACTTGAAGACATTTGGGTCAATAGACATTACCCAAACTAAAACACAAAGAGAAGAGAGAGAGAAAAATAAAAACAGATTGCAATATCTAAGAACTTTGGAATAATACCATTGATCTAAAACATGTAATTGGAGCCCAAGAAAGAGAGATGAAAGAGTGGAGCATGTCCAATAATTTTCCAAATGTTTTTAAAGACATCAACTCACAGAATCAAGAAGCTCAGCAAATGACAAGCAAGATAAATACAAGGAAAACTCACATATTTATATTATAGTCAAACTACAACATCTTTAAATTGCCAAAAGAAAAAAAAAGTCAATTTATACCCTAATGATTCTTTTAAAAGAAATACAAAATAAAGACATTTTTCAGATAGATAAAAGATGAGAGAGAATTTGTTGACAGCTGACCTAAAGTACAAGAAATGCTAAAAGAAATTCTATGGTTTTTAATATTCTTTATTTCATATATATGCTTACACAGATGATAGATAATAGAGACAGAGACAGAGATACAGACAGATTCCTGTAACCTGCAAAAACTGGTGGGAAAATAGGGTTCCATTTATCGGGACAAGGGAAAAAAACAAAAGTAATTTACAGAACATTACTAAGAGTGGTATGGAGTCCTTATGAATGCAGTTTAAGCGTTGGCAAGAGTGCCCTCACCCTGCAGTCCTGAGTTGCAGATAAGATTGGCTTGAGCCTCCCATTTCCATGCCCTGAATTCTTTCTATTCTCTGCATGTTTGTGTCTATCCCTTTATCTCTCCTGTGACTTTAACACAAGCCAGGGCACATAGTACCTGCTCAGTTCCCCTCTCCCACCCCAAAGTGTTTTGAAATAAAAGATTGTATCAAGTAGCAGAAATTTTACTGAAGATAGAAGCCTGCAATCCCACTTCAATCAACTGAACATTCAGAACATTCCTGTTGTTAATGTCTCACTGCCAAGATTTTTCTCACTGGCCTCTTAACCTATGTACTACGCATCCTTCCACCATAACATAAACTTCTCTTTGGCTACTGTTCTGATCCTTTTCTCTCTTCTTTTCTCTTTCAAGAACTAAATAAAATTTTTCTCATGTTCTCATGCAGAAAAGCTTAGCCATTCCTCTCATTGGTTTGGCTCCTGTCAACATTCTTACCTTCTTCCCAGAACTACTTCACTGCATAGCTCCAGGGGCCTCACTGACATTGTAGCCCATGTAAATCGGGCTCCCTGGACTTGTATCACACACAGATGGAGCAGCAGTATGTGGCAGCCTTACTTCTATTTTATTAAGATATTTTCCTAATCAAAGACTCTGCTGGTTTCAGCTATTATGCTAATAATCTCCACCTATATTACATAAAAGACCTACAGAAATTTTTAGGAGACTGAAAAAAAGTTGAATAAGTGGAAAGCTATGCTATGTACTTGGACAGGAAGTCTAATGTAAAAATGTCTACTTTTTTCACATTACTCCTTTTTTTAAAAAATATTTTATTATGTTAGTCACCATACAGTACATCCCTGGTGTCATCAATTCTAATTAAGATATCAACAGATTTTCCTTTTCTTTTTTGGTATATGACAATTTTATAAGACATTTGAATTATTGCACAGAAGAGAACAGCAAAAATAAATCTTTTGGGAAAAAAATAATGAGAACAAATATTAGACCTTATAATAAATCATTAACACATGTAACCATCATCTAATTAGCTAGTTTCCCATCAAGCTAGCTATCTTTGATCTATCTTTGGTGAACATTTGAAGCATCTCTCTCTTTTAATAACATCTTTCCCTTCTTCAAGGGAAGGGCATCACCCCCACTATGCATCCCATATGGTTTTTGTGGAGTTGCCAAATGTAGGACGCTGCTCCCTGGTCAAAAAGTGTGCATGTAACATAAGCAGGATCAGAGAAAACTATCTTCTTGTCCATAATGATTGGTCCAGGGATAGGTGAATGACTCAAGTCAGCCAGAGTTTTCCTTGGAAAAATCCAAAATGAAGCTAAGAAAATATATCCTCTTCTGGAAAAGATAACTGGGATGATATAAGCCCAAGGCTGCCGGCAGATATGTTTTCTGCCAGTGCAAAAGGCCCATCTGTTATAGGAGAGAGTAAAGCCAAGCAGAAGGAAGTAAACCTGAGAGATGGAATGAGTGAAAGAGAAGATCCTGGAGGTATTAAGTCCCAGACTGAATTTCTGAAGATACAGAACCTATCTAATTCCAGAAGGTCTTCTCTCAATTCTCAAAGTTTCTCTAGTTTATCTCTGATAATATATACAGAGATTTAGTGATAAGAGATATAACAACAGGGAATATTTCACCTCACTGTGCAAACTCTCTCCTGGTTACCATCCAAAGGAGGAAAGAGAGAGGCACACCCTGATTGGTCAGGATCCCAGACATATTCTAGGGTTATAATTTGCTATGGGATGATTTCACTCTAAGTTAATGGTAGTGGTTATGGTGATGATGGTAACAGTGGTAATAAGAGTATTCATATTTGCAGGGCGCCTGGTTGGCTCAGTCAGTAGAACATGGAACTCTTAGTTTCCAGGTTGTGAGTTGGAGCCCCATGCTGGGTGTAGAGATTACTTAAAAACAAAATCCTTAAAAAAATGTATTTGTCAATATATTTTTTTCAAAAGAGTATGCATATTTGCTATAATGGCTCATCCTGGGTATGCCAGAAGGTGCCTGGATGTCCCGAAGTTTCTCTAGGTATTATTTGCCTTTAGCGTTGAAGTGGGGATTGGTTGCTCTGGAAAGTAGATGGTATAGAAGCCATAATTGGTATGGAATAATAGAATCTGAACAGATAAATGGCATGAATTATTTTATGCAAACGGTGGGAGTTTTACCATGGGTGGGACTCTCTGAAATTCTCCTTTACTAGAAACACTAGGGTTCTCCTTATTTGGGGGGAAATCTGAGGATACTCTATCTTAGCTTTAAGCATCTGACTTCAACTGTGCATTTCTGGGTTATCCTAGGTTACTCAAGGATAATAAGGCCTCCCACACCATTGAGACAGCTCAAGATTCCCATTCTAACTCTTCCTGGCATGCTTTTCTGCCATCCCTGCTCATTCATTTCACCTGTATGTTTTTACCCCCTCTCATTAAGGGAGTTTGTGAAACTTCTATTGAGTATTTCATCTGTCTTGAACATTCATTCATTGATCTATCCATTTATTCAAATCTGTATTTAATGAGTTCCTACTATGTGCCAATCATGATGCTAGTTGTACCCCAGAAACTTTTAGCCTGGTAGGAAGACAGACATGGAAACACTTTAATAAATAATTGCTAAACCCAGCCCCATGTAGCAAGGCCTTGATATGGTTGGTCTAGCAACCTCCCTCAGTATCTCAGTGTTTCCTACCCTTTTTTTCCTGTGTTATATACCCAGTCCCCTCCCAGGAATATAGCTGAGGACACTTAGTTCAACCTTCTAAACATAAGCAAATTCTAGCATCTCCTACCTTCCTTATTTCTTTGCTTACAAAACAGGGAAAGAATAACTGCCCCAACTATAACACATGATACCTTCCTCTATACACTATAGTACCAGAGCTCCTGGCGATAAGTCCAAAGAATCTGGCTTTTTCTAGGGCAGGGATATGAAGTGGGGAAAATTCCATATCCCTGGTCCAGCAAAATACTTCCTACTGCCCTACCAAAGATGGCAGTGGAAGGGCAGCAGGAGAAGATGCAAACCTGAAGACAAGGGATTTCACTGTTAGCCAGTGAAAATACAATTCCATGCAATAAACTTGCTTTCATAAAATAGGATTCAGTAGTTCATTTATTTTTTTCAGTAGTTCATTTATATTACTATTTGTATTATCTATTTTTGTATCTAATAAAGAAATTTAATCTATCATTTAGTATTCCTTTTTTAAAATTAATTAACATATATATTATTTGTTCCAGGGGTTAATGTAGATTAAAAAGTGACTAACCTTGGGAAGCCTGGGTGGCACAGTGAGTTGACTGTCTGACTCGTGGTTTCAACTTAAATCGTGATCTCAGGTTGATGATCTCGGGGTTGTGAGATGAAGCCCCACTTCAGGCTCTGTGCTCATCGTGGAGTCTGCTTAAGATCCTCTTCTCCCTCTGCCCCTCCCCCCCCATGATCTCTCTCTTTCCTCTAAAAAAAAGAGTGACTAACCTTTAAATTTCACCCCATGATCTCTCTCTTTCCTCTAAAAAAAAGAGTGACTAACCTTTAAATTTCACTTTTATATGCTTTTGTTTACTCTGCTCTCATACTTTAATTATCATCTTAAAATACCACCTACTGTGACAGGGGCATGTAAGCTTTAATTACTGTTTAATTTTATAGCAAAGTATAATTGTGTTTTCTATTGTTTTATGGACTGTGTTGTAACACAAAATTGTGACTGAATTAAAAATGTATTATAAAAGTAGTGTATATTGTACAAATAGAAGTAGTTAGGAAATAAAAAACATTACCCTACTTTTTCCTTTCAAATTCCACTTCCCAGAAGCCACATCACTTTGTTTCAGCATGACAGTTTTTCCCCACGAATCCCACAAATGAGTTTACACACACACACACACACACACACACACACACACAATCTTATAATCAGCTTTCTCCACTAAACAATCTGTCCACATCATATAAATATTTCATAGTATTGATGTGCTATGTAGTATATTTAACTGTTTGTTGAAATACAAGTAGAATAATTTTAGCTTTTTCACTGTTACAAACACTGCTATAATAACTTTGTAATATATAATCTTGCATGATTATGTGATATATCTCTAAGGCAGGCTTCTAGAAATGGAATTTCTGGGTCAATGAGTGAATATATTTGAAATTTAGATAGATATTATGAAAATGCCATCTAAAAAGGTCGTGCCAGCAGCATGTATCTGAGAGTGTCTGTTTGTAATCTTTGCCAATCTGGTAGTCAACATGGTATAACATTGTTATTTTAATATGCATTTCTTTCATCATGAATGAGATCTAGCACCTTATCATATATTTATTAACCATTTGTATTTCTGTTTCTTTGAACTATATTTTTTTGTGGCTGGATTTTTTTTTAATGCAGATAAATTCTAAGAATGTATATTATGTACATGTTTTTGAGTTTCACATTAAATGACTAAAATTTTTTTAAGCATACCATTAACATTAGACAAAGATAGATGCCAGGGTCTTATTGAATGAAATAATGATTTTTGATACGAGGAAAAGATCCCCAGTCCATCTGGGTCCCTGGGATCCTCTTCCTTCCCACATTGCAGAGCAGCAGTGTGCTTGCATTTGCAACGTCATTTTTCAGTACCCGTGGATGATAGTCTCAGACATTCACATCCTCTTTAAACAGCTGCACAGCATGGTTTTCATGGTCTCAAAAATTGTAGCTGAAAAATATAAAAATTGTAGAGGATGGGCTAGCTCAGCGCAAAAAGATTTTCAGAGATTATGTAAGAAGGAGGTAAGAAAGAATATAATGATGCCACGTGTGACACTAAAAAGCTGGGATTGGCCCAGCTCTCAAGTGCACCTGTGAAAGAAACAGGAGACATGAGTCAAATGCAAGGGAGAAGATCGCTAGTACTGGGGTGAGTCTGATACTGGCACGCCTCGCAAAGATTAAGCAAAGGACCTATTTATCTTTGTTTAAAATTAATTTAAGTAGCTCGCTAACATAGGGACACCCCTGAGCAGAACAAACCAGCTGTTTTAGTTTAAGTTTGTTTGTTGGTACTGGTGGTTTTTGGTTGCAAGCTCAGGTCCTGACTCAAATGAGTTCAGGCTAAAAAAGAATTCACTGGTTTATATAAAAGGAAATTGAGGATTAACTACTTTCGAGCATCAGTGAGTTCAGGGCTGGCTCTTGAGGCCTGTCCCTTATTTCTGGCTCTGGCCTGCTTTTCTCCACATGGGCTCCTTATCCTGTGGGCTTTCCCTAGGGTCACCAACAGCATTAAGGTTTTGCCTAACAAATGCCAGGTGACTTCTTAAGTGCTGAGAATATAAATATGAATGAGAAGACATCATCCCTATTCTTTATTTTCATTTAACAAGAATTTATTATTAATTCCATTTTTAGAGAACTCATCTCTATTCCCTTTACTTAAGCAGCTAATTCCTTCTCTTCTTGGGCTATTTTTGTTCTTTTTCCACCTATAACCTCTTTAGTAAATTCCAAAGTATATACAGTTTTTTGCCTTTTCACTTGGCTATTTCATTTCAGCTTGCCCAAGAATATAATCTTTATATTTTTATGGATGGCTGCCTATTTGTCCATTGTATCAATATTTTCATAGTTAGGCACTTTAGGGGTTTTTTTTAGAGCAGTTTTAGGTTTGCAGCAAAATTGAGGGAAAGGTACAGAGATTTCCCATATACTCTCTGCCCCAACACTTGCACAACTCCCCCATTTATCAACACCTGGCACCAGAGTGGGACAATTGTTACAACTGATAAACCTACATTGACATATCATTATCACCCAAAGTCTATGGTTTACATTAAGTTTCACTCTTGGTGTTGTATATCCTATGGGTTATTACAAATAAAAATGACATCCATCCATCATAATAGTATCACACAGTGTATTTTCAATGCCCTAAAAATCCTCTGTGCTTTGCCAATTCATCCCTTATCAGTACCCACTGCCCCCAACCCCACAAAACCTGACAACCACCGATCTTTTTATTGTCTTCATAATTTTGCCTTTTCCAGAATGTCATATAGTTGGAATCATACAATATGTAGCCTTTCAGATTGGTTACTTTCCCTTAGTAATATGCCTTTAAGATTCTTTCGTGTTCTTTTCATGACTTGATAGCTCATTTTTTTTTCCAGCCCTGAATTAGATTCCGTTGTCTGGATGTACCACAGTTTATTTATTCATTTACCTATTGAAGGACATCTTGGTTGATTCCAACTTTGGCTATTATGAATAAAACTGCTATAAATATCCATGTGCAGGTTTTTGTGTGGACTTAAATTTTCACTTCCTTTGGATAAATACCCAAGAGCACAATTGCTGGATCACACGGTTAAGAGTATGTTTAATTTTGTAAGAAATGAACAGGCTTGGGCGCCTGGGTGGCTCAGTCCTTAAGTGTCTGCCTTCGGCTCCCGTCATGATCCCAGGGTCATAGGATCGAGCCCCTTGTCGGGCTACCTGCTCAGCAGGAAAGCCTGCTTCTCCCTCTCCCTCTGCTTGTGTTCCTTCTTTCACTGTGTCTCTCTCTGTCAAATAAATAAAATCTTAAAAAAGAAAAAAAAAAAAAAAGAAATGAACAAGCTGTCTTTCAAAGTAGAGGTACCAGTTCGCATTCCTACCTGCAATGAATGTTGGCTTTTGCTGTTCCACATTGTAGCCAGCATTTGCTGTTGTCAGTGTTCCAGATATTGACTATTTCAGTAGGTGCGTAGTGGTATTTCACTGTTGTTCTGATTTGCTTTTCACTGATGACATGTGATGTGATGCATCATATGCTTGTTCGCCATCTGTATATGTTTGGTGAAGAGTCTGTTAAGATCTTTGGCCTCTTTTTTCATCACGTTGTTTGCTTTCTTTTAGTTGAATTTTAAGAGTTCTTTGTTAATTTTGGAGAACAGTCCTTTAATAGATGTTTTGCAAATAGAAATATTTTGTAAATATTTTCTCCTAGTCTGTGTCTTGTCTTTCTTTCTTCCTTTCTCTTTCTTTTTTCTTTCTTTCTTTCTTTCTTTCTTTCTTTCTTTCTTCTTTTTCTCTTTCTTTTTTTTAGAGCGGGGGAGAGAGGGAGATGGGGGAGGGACAGAGGGAAGGAGAGTCTTAAGCAGGCTCCATGTCCAGCACAAAGCCTGACACAGGGCTTGATCTCACAACCCTTGATCTCCCAAACCTGATCTGGCATTAAGAGTCGGATGCTTAACTGACTGAGTCGTCCCTCTTCTCATTGTCTTGATATTGTTTTTCACAGAGTAGAAGTGAAGTCATTAATTTTAATGAAGTCTAGCTTATCCGTTATTTCTTTTATGGACCATACCTTTGGTGTTGTATGTAAAAAGTCATTGTCATACCTAGACATCTAGGTTTTCTCCTATGTTATCTTCTTTTTTTTTTTTTAATTTTTATTTATTTATTCGACAGAAATAGAGACAGCCAGCGAGAGAGGGGACACAAGCAGGGGGAGTGGGAGAGGAGGAAGCAGGCTCATAGCAGAGGAGCCTGATGTGGGGCTCGATCCCAGAACGCCGGGATCACTCCCTGAGCCGAAGGCAGACGCTTAACTGCTGTGCCACCCAGGCGCCCCTCCTATGTTATCTTCTAGTAGTTTTATAGTTTTGCATTTTCAATTTAGATCTGTGATCCATTTTGAACTAATTTTTGTGAGGCGTGTAAGGCCTGAGTCTAGATTCACTTTTTAGCATGTGGATGTCCAGTTGTTTCAGGACCATTTTTTGAAAAGACTATCTTTGCTCCATCGTATTGCCTTTGTTCCTTTGTCAAAGATCAGTTGACTATATATATTTGGGTTAATTTCTAGATATTTTGTTCCATTGATATATTTGTCTAGTCTCTTGCCAATACCGCACTCTAGATTACGTACTTTATAGTAATTCTTGAAGTTGGATAGCATCAGTTCTCTAATTTTTTTTTTCTTTTCTTTCAATATTGGCTGGTTATTCTGGGCTTTTTGCCCCTCCATATAAACTTTAGAATCATTTGCCAATGTCCACAAAATAAGTTGCTGAGATTTTTATTGGAATTGCATTGGATTTATATATCAAGTTGGAAAGAACTAGCATCCTTTCAATATTGAATCTTCCTATCTATGAACATGGAATATCTCTCCACTTATTTAGTTATTTGATTTCGTTCTTCAGAGTTTTGTAGTTTTTCTTATATAGATCTTGTACATATTTTATTAGATTTATACTGAAGTGTTTTATTTTGGGGGGGCTACTAATGCAAATCATATTGTGTTTTTAATTTTAAATTCCACTGGTTTGTTCTGGTATATACAAAATGATTGACTTATGTATATTAATCTTGCATCTGGGAAACTTGCTAAAATCAATTGTTAGTAACAAGGGTTTTTTTGTTGTTGATTCTTTTGGATTTCCTACATGATCATGCCATCTGCAAAGAAAAGACAGTTTTATTTCTTCCTTCCTAATCTGTGTACCTTTTATTTCATTTTCTTATCTTATAGTATTAGCTAGTACTTCCAGTACAACGTTAAAAAGGAGTGGTGAGAGGGAGTGTCCTTGCCTTATCCCTTATCTTAGTAGGGAAACTTTTTTTTCTCACCAGTAAGTATGAGCTGTAGTATTTTTGTAATTTTTTTTTTAATCAAGCTGAGGAAGTTCTCCTTTGCTCCTAGTTTACTGAGAGTTTTTATGATGGATGGGTGTTTAGTCAAATGCTTTTTCTGAATCTGTTGATGTGATCATGTGATTTTTCTTTTTTAGCTTGTTGACATGATGGATCACATTAATTGATTTTCTAATGTTGAACCAGGCTTGAATACCTGGGATAAATCCCACTTGGTTGTGGTATATAATTATTTCTATACACTGTTGGATTTAATTTGCTAATATTTTGTTGAGGATTTTTACATCTATGTTCATGACAGATATTGGTCTATAGTTCTTTTCTTGTAACATCTTTGTCTGATTTTGATATTAGGGTAATGCTGTCCTTAAGAATGAGTTAGAAAGTATCCCTTCTACTTCTATCCTCTGAAGGGATTGTAGAGAATTGGTATACCTCCTTCCTTAAATATTTTCTCAAGGTAAAATTTTAAAGTACAGTTTTCAATTGGAAATTATATAGTGTCATAGAGTAAAAAGAGCTCAAATCTTAAGCAGATTTCCTGAATAATCGTCACAGGAAAATGAAGTGCTCAATCACCTAGAAACCTGTCCTAGGCATTGTGTTAGGTGTTTAATAAACACACATATATACACACACACACACACAATTCTATATATTTCCTACAGGAACATTCTTTCATAAAACCAGAGTACAATGATTAAAATTAGGAAATTAAAATTGATCCAAGAGTATTGTCTGATATATGAATTATATTCAAAAGTTGCCATTTGTCTTAATAATGTCTGCTATAACAAAACAAAAGTCTGGGTCATGTGTTGCATTCAGTTCTTATTTAATTTGAAATGATTCCACAGTCTGTCTTTGTCTTTCATGACATTGACATCTTTCTGGAGTACAGGCAATACACTTTGTAGAATATCCCTCAAATAAGGTTTGTCAGATGTTTCTTCGTGATTAGATCTAGGATGTGGCTTTTGGTAGGAACATCACAGAAGTGATGTTTTCTTCTCAATGCATCCCTTCAGGAGGTGTATAATACCAATTCATCCATGTCCTTCTTTTTATAGTACTTAGCATCTAGGATTGGTGACAGGCACACAGAGAAATAACTGTGATATAGTCTGATTAGCACAGTAAGAGAGGCATGCTTGTGTGTGTGTGTGTGTGTGTGTGTGTGTGTGTGTGTATGTGTCTAACATCTTTTATTCCTTCCTTACATTCTATTGGCTCCTCTGCTTGCCCCAGCCTTTGCTGCCACAACCAAATATGTATGCCCTGCCATGGCCTTGCCTCAAATGCATAGATCATCTCTTGCTTTTTTGCAGTAAGGGCTTTTATGCGACAACCATGGGGAATGCCTGCAGAAGCCCATCCAGTTGTTTTGGCATAGGCACAGACTGGGGAGTGTGAGAGAATAAACACTCACTGAGGCAACCTTCTACCACTGAGATGTAGAGCCAGTGAATCCATCATCTTCCCTTCTGTGTCAGACAATTCTGATGATTCTGAAACACAATTCACACAGCTTTCAAAGGACTCCTCAGTAAGATCAAGCTCTGGGTGGCCACAATGGTGACCAGCTCAATAATGCACCCTTGGATTAGCTTTCTTTCTTCCCAGACCCGTTTCATCCTTCTCCAGACCCCTCTGCCCTCTGCTCCTGCCCTCTAGAATTATTTCCCAGAGTAAACCAACTGCATCAAAGTCCTTGTCTCAGACTCTGCCTTTTGAAGGAACTCAAGATAAGACATTTGATATGAGGAGTAGACCTAGAAAGCAGACCATCAGGAAGAGATTCTGGAATTGAATCCCTTGCCAGTCGAACACTTCCAGTGTGGGCAGAAAGTGTAGGTGGCGATAACCCCTAGCCTGAATCAGGACACTAAGACTTTCATGGGTAGATGTTTGGGATGAGGTATAGATGGAAAGTCAAGCATTTGCTTATGGACTGGGAATGGTCCTTGAACAGTTTAAAGACAGTGGTACTTTTTTAATTCAAGTATAATTAATGTACAGTGTTGTGTTAGTTTCAGGTGTACAATATAATGATTCAACAATTCTATACATTTCTCAGTGCTCATCAGAGTACCTGTACTCTTTATCACCTTGATCTGCTTTCCCTAACCTCCTACCCACCTCACCTCTGGCAACCACCCGTTCATTTTCTAAATGTAAGAGTCTGGTTTTTTGTTTGTTTCTTTTTTGTTTGTTTTGTTTCTTAAATTCCACATATAAGTGAAATCATATGGCATTTGTCTTTCTCGACTTATTTCATTTAGCATTATACCTTCTAGGTCCCTCTGTGTTGCATAAATCTGTTCGAATTAGTGTGTTTCATTTTTTGGGGGGTAAAAATCCAATAGTGTAATTACTGGATCATGTGGTAATTCTAGTTTTAATTTTTTAAGGAACCGACATACTGTTTTCCATAGTGGCCATACCAATTTGCATTCCTCGCCAACACTTGCTATTTCTTGTGTTTTTGACTTTAGCCATTCTGACAGGTGTGAGGTGATAGCTCATTGTGGTTTTGATTGCATTTGCCTTATGATTAGTGATGTTGAGCATCTTTTCAAGACAGTGGTATTTATAAGACCTGTGGATTGCCTCACTTTTGTTAAGGGCTTTTGAAGAATTTTTTAAAAAGAAAAAAATAGGCTCAAGTTACCAACCTTCAATTCAAGACAGGCTGTGAAAATCAGAAAGCCTCCAAAGCAGTATTTAAAGACATGCTTATCTTTTGCACCCATAGAGGAAACTGTGCTGATAATCAGATCCAGGACTGATCAATAAGGTAGTATAGCTCCAAGGAGACTGAATGCAGTGCCTTGACAAGTCCTCTATGCCAAAGGAAGGGCCTTGGTACAGAAAGAAAGGAACCCTAAGACTTGCTACTGTAGCATGTAGGTGGACAAGCCTGAGAAATTTGAACCCCCAGATTCTTTTGAACTCTGTATTAGCACAAGTGGCTCCCTGTGCCTTACTTGAGAATAGCCTCCTGTTTCTGGAGACACTACAAAAACCTCAGATGAGGAAATAGCATATAATTAAACAAAAAATGTTAAGACTTGGTTAATATTTTACCTGAAAGGACCGAGGATACAGGTATAGGAATTAATTTTTAAAATGTTGGGCCAAGGAGGGCAGAATATAATGGTGGACAGGAGAGAAGTTATTGACGTTGAAAAATACTTTCATGACATAGCAAGGATACATGGAGCTAGTCCTAATATATTGCTGGGATGGTTCTCTAAAGTTTGGATAGAATGAAGGGCTATAGGAAATGAAGGAGAGATTCTAGAAGTGCCTTAACTGCCTTAAGGAAGGTGTCAGAAGGCTCAGGGAGGTTTTAATTTAATTTAATTTAAAATACGAAACCTGAGAATCTTCCATCTGACTATGTTCCTTGTAAGGGCCCAGAAGACATACCCATCTCCAAGGCAGTAAGTAATATGATAATGACTGGCATCTTTGAAAAGCTCAGTCATAGCTATTCACTGTGGTTGACAGTAAGAAATGCTGCTGTGGAACTGGGCTCCCCAATATCAATTAGGCTGATAAAAATCCAAAATAGCAGAGGCCAGATGGATCACATGACTGACAGAAGGAAAGTTCACGTAATTATAATAATAGACTGCAAAGTCAGAGTGGCAACCAGAAGGTCTTCACCCACAGGGCTCTGTGATAATGATTAATAGACCATGATGTTCCTCAGGGCAAGTTAACTGAATGTCCACTAGGGTGTTACTTGACATTTATGTATAACCAGGAAGAGTGAACAGCTGGTGATGCCAGCTAGCTCAATGAAAAGTTGCAAGCTCTCACCCACTTTACAGATTAGGCAAATTCTCAGACCTAAAGCTCATCATTTGAAGCGGAGACTGAGTAAAGACCCACCAATACTAAAACAAGTATATATACTACGTAGTCTCCCAATTATTCTCCAAAAGGAAATTTGCCCACTTATGGGGAAATTGTACATTGAAAAATGGGAAGTGTATAGGCATTTCAAGGCTTGTTGGATACAGGTTCTGAGCTGACACTAATACCAGAAAGCTAGAAGCACTATCATAGCTTTTGGGAAAGTGGGAGTCCATGGAAACCAGATGGCTCAGGTTCCTCTTACAGTGGTCCCATGGAGTCACAGACCACTTTTTTTATATCCCTGGTTTCCAAGTGAATGATTGGAATGGATATAGTCAGAAACTAGCAGAACCTTCATTTTGGTTTCTCCTCTTGTACAGTAAAAATTATTATAAGAGGAAGGACCAGTGGCAGCCCTGAAACTACACATTCTTCCTGGCTAAGATAGTGCATCAGAAGGAATACAACATCCTGAGAGGAAATATAGAGACTAGTGCCATCATCAAAGACTTAAGGGATGCATAGGTGTTGGTATTCATCATATCCCTATTCAACTCAGTGATTTAGGCTGTTGAGCCCCTGGAAAAACCATCATAGAAAGTTATGGTGGACTACTATAAACTTAACCTAAGAATAGCCCAATCACAGTTGCTGTGCCAGATATGGTATATTTGATAGAATATAACTACAGAGCTTTTGGCACCTAGTACATAGTTATTGCTCCAGTGAATAGGTTCTTCTCAATCCCTGTCAGTAAAAGGAGCACAGGTGGTCACCACTTATGTGGGAAGGAGAGCAGAACATATTCATTATCTTGCCCCAGAGCTATGTTAACTTCCCTGGTATCACAATATGTGTAGTCCACATAGACATTGATCAAGTTGACACTCCATAGAACATCATGCTACACTGATAAGGTGAGTAGCAAGGTGCTTCCACATCCAGTAATAACCATAAATGGACAAATGCAGCCCAAACAGTCTAAAGCAACTAAGGGCTTTATCCCCTCCAAGATGAAGAAGTGGGTAACCCACATGGTAAACAAACTAGGTAAAGCAAAGTGGTGGAAGAGAGAGAGGAAGAATATTAATTATGGCCTTGAGATCAATTACAGCTTGTAAGGGAATGCTGCTTGACTCTCTGACACTCCTGTATCAAATGTTTAGTGGGCATTGCTGTCAGCTACCACCTTGAAGGATCTCTGATAGACTACATATGAGGCAGGCTACTAGCATATCTGAGGAATACACATAGTGGAGTATATCAGACATCTCTTCTGCCCACTTCATATCCAGTTGAGTCAACGTGACCTGATAGATGATAGCTGCTAACTCTTACTTTCTGCCCTGGGGCTTATCTGCTCTGCAAACATGGAAGTATGAGAGTGAATAGTCAGTCCCTAAGGCAACAATATCAGGAGGGGACAAGATGTTTTCTTCTGTGTGTCAGCAACCAATTCCTAATTCTGCCCTCTCAAAAGCTTTCTAGCAAGGCAGAGCCCCTATTGCCTGTAAAGGTAAATTGATCAATAATGTACCTCTGTACTGATTTTTTGTTATCCTGTTTTACTTCTAGTATTCTACCCCCAACTCTTTTTCCCTGGGAACATGTCCCAAACTAAGTGAATATGAATATGAACCTTGTCACAGGTTCTTCTTTTTAGAAAACCCCAGCAAAGACAACAAAGTAAGATAGAGCCCCAAATATGGTGCTATAAGGATTTTCAGAGAAAATAAAAATTGAGTTATACCTTAAAGTTTCACCTTAAAAATTTTCCATGTGGATAGGAGGGAAGAGTGTTCTGGGTAGAAGTAAAATCATGGACAAAAGCAAAGAGGCAGGAAAAGACTTGGTAAATTCAGGAACTCTTAAATGTTTCACAATGGTTGGAGCAATAGAGTCATGCGCTGGATGTGGGAGGGGATGCACAGAGATAAGCAGGACTCTGATACAGAAGACTTTGTGTGCCATGCTTTTACAAAAAGCAGACTTCTTTTTGTAAACAATAAAGAAACAGTTACACTAATCCTTATACCAAACTTTTTGCCTAGCCTGAAGGATCGTGAAAACCAGCTTACTTTTTAATTTCCAGTTGAAACATGAGTTCCCGTAACCTATGAACATTTAGAGATGAAACTATTCTGAGAGAGCACATCGAAAATTCTAGAGAAAATGTGTGGTAACATAAAACAGACATTGTTGGTGTGCCTGAGTGGTGCAGTCAGTTAAGCATCCAACTCTTGATTTCAGCTCAGGTCATGATCTCAGGGTCGTGAGAATGAGCCCTGTGTTGGGCTCCATGCTCAGCATGGAGCCTGCATAAGACTTTCTCTCCCTCTGCTCCTCCCCACCACTCTCTCTCTCTCTCTCTCTCTCTCTCTCAAATAAATAAAAAAATCTTTAAAAAAAACCCCAAAAAACCAAACCAGACACTGTTGACTGCCTATCCAGATCCATTTCTTCTCCCCTCTCCTTTCTTGCTGAGAAGAGCCCCACTTTTGTTTGTGCAATTTTGTTCGTCTGACCATATAGTTTGAACAAGAGAAGGCCTTCCTGACTTCAGGTGATAGTCTAAGCCAGAGATTAGCAAACTTTTCCTCTAAAGAATCAGATAGTAAATATTTTAGGCTTTATGAGCAATATGGTCTGTATTTCAACTACTCAACAACACTGTTGTAATGTGAAGAGCAGTCTTTAAGAATACTAAATTTTATCTATAATATTGAACTTTGAATTTCACCTAATTTTTTCAAAAAAATCTGTTATAAAATTTTAATTCCAGTATAATTAACATACAGTGTTATATTAGTTTCAGGTGTACAGTATAGTGATTCAACAATTGTATACATTACTCAGTGCTCATCATGATAAGTGTACTCTTAATCCACTTCACCTGTTTCACCCATCCTCCCACCCACCTTCCCTCTGGTAACCATCAGTTTGTTCTCTATAGTTAAGAGTCTGTTTTTTTGTCTCTTTTTTTTTTTTCTTAAATTCCACATATGAGTAAAATCATATGGTGTTTGTCTTTCTCTGATTGGTTTATTTCACTTAGTGTTATACTCTCTAGATCCATCCATGTTGTGGTAAATGGCAAGATTTCATTCTATGGCTGAGTAATATTCCATTGTATATACATATACCACTTCTTTATCCATTCATCTATCAATGGACACTTGGGCTGCTTCCATAATTTGGCTATTGTAAATAAGGCTGCAATAAACACAGGGGTGCATATATCTTTTCAAATTAGTGTTTTTGTATTATTGGGGTAAATATCCAGTAGTGGAATTACTGTATCATATAGTAATTCTATTTTTAATTTTTTAAAGGAATCTTCATATTGTTTTTCACAGTGGCTACACCAGTTTGCATTCCCACCAACAGTGCACAAGGGTTCCTTTTCCTCCACATTCTTGCCAAGGGAGTGACAGGCAGAGGGAGAAGCAGACTCTCCGTTGAGCAGGGAGCCCTGCTCTATCCCAGGAGCCTGGGATCGTAACCTCAGCTGAAGGCAGATGCTTAACTGACTGAGCCACCCAGGCATCTCTTCTGCCAATTTCTTAATTAGATTATTTGTTTTTTGGTGTTGAGTTGTGTAAGCTCTTTATATACTTTGGATACTAACCCCTTATCTGATATGTCATTTACAAATATCTTCTCCCATTCAGTAGGTTGTTTTTTTGTTTTGTTGATTGTTTCCGTGCAGAGGCTCTTTATTTTGACGTAGTCCCAATAGTTTATTTTTGCTTTTATTTCCCTTGCCTCTGGAGACATATCTAGGAAAATGTTGCTGTGGCCAATGCCAGAGAAATTACTGCATGTATTCTCTCCTAGGATTTTTTTTTTTTTGGAAGATTTTATTCATCTATTTTATTTTAGAGAGAGAGAGAGCAGGGGAAGGGGGCAGAGGGAGAGAGAGAGAATCTCAAGCAGACTCCATGCTGAGCACAGAGCCTGATGTAGGGCTCAATCCCACAACCCTGAGATCATGACCTGAGCCAAAACCAAGAGTCAGACACTCAACCGACTGAGCCACCCAGGTGCCCCTCTTCTAGGATTTTTATGGCTTCGGGTCTCACAATTAAGTAATCCATTTTGACTGTATTTTTGTGTATGGAGTAAGAAAGTGGCCCAATTTCAGTTTTTTTTTTTTTTTTTTTTTTTTTTTTTAAAGATTTTATTTATTTATTCGACAGAGATAGCGACAGCCAGCGAGAGAGGGAACACAAGCAGGGGGAGTGGGAGAGGGAGAAGCAGGCTCATAGCAGAGGAGCCTGATGTGGGGCTCGATCCCGGAACGCCAGGATCACGCCCTGAGCCGAAGGCAGACGCTTAACCGCTGTGCCACCCAGGCGCCCCTCAATTTCAGTTTTTTACATGTAGCTATCTAGTTTTCCCAGCACCATTTGTTGAAGGTATTTTTCCCATTGCATAGTCTTGCCTCCCTTGTTGTAGATTAATAGACCATATAAATGTGGGTTTATTTCTGGTCTCTCTATTCTGTTCTGTTGATCTATGTGTCTATTTTTGTGCCAGTACCATACTGTTTTGATTACTACAGTTTTGTAGTATATCTTGAAGTCTGGAATTGTGATATCTCCAGTTTTATTCTTCTTTTTCAAGATTGCTTAGGCTATTCAAGGTTTTTTGTGTGTGTGTGTGTGGTTCCATACAAATTTTAGGATTAGTTGTTCCAGATCTGTGAAAAATGCTGTTGGTATTTTGATAGGGATTGCACTAAATCTGTGGGTTGATTTGGGTAGCATGGACATTTTAGCAATATTATTCTCCCAATCTGTGAGCATGTAATATCTTTCCATTTCTTTGTGTCATTTTCAATTTCTTTCATCAGTATTTTACAGGTCAGAGTACAGGTCTTTCACCTTCTTGGTTAAGTTTATTCCTAGGTATTTTATTATTATTATTTTAAGATTTTATTTATTCATTTGAGAGAGAGAGAGCACAAGCAGGAGAGGCAGAGGGAGAGGGAGAAGCAACCCCCACCCCCTGCTGAGCTGGGAGACTGATATGGGGCTCAATTCCAGGACCCTGAGATCATGACCTGAGCTGAAGGCAGACGCTTAACCATCTGAGCCACCAGGAACCCCATATTTTATTATTTTTGTTGAAATTGTAAATGAGACGGTTTCCTTAATTTCTCTTCCTGCTGCTTCATTATTAGTGTATAGAAATGCAACAGATTTCTATATATTGATTTGTATCCTGCAATCTTACTGAATTCATTTATCAGTTCTAGTAGTTTTTTGGTGGAGTCTTTCAGGTTTTCTATATATAGTACAATATCATCTGCAAACAGTGAAAGTTTTACCTCTTCCTTACCAGTTGGATGTCTTTTATTTCTTTTTCTTGTCTGATTGCTGTGGCTAGGACTTCCAGTATTATGTCAAATAGAAATGGTGAGAGTGGACATCCTTGCATTGTTCCTGACTTTAAGGGAAAAGCTCTCAGTTTTTCACCATTGAGTATGATGTTAGCTGTGGGTTTTTCATATGTGGCCTTTATTATGTTGAGGTATGTTCCTTCTAAACCTACTTGTTTTGGGATGTTTTATCATGAATGGTTGTAGTACTTTGTCAAATACTTTTTCTGCATCTATTGAAATGATCGTTTGGTTTTTATCTTTTTCTCTTGTTGATGTGATGTATCATGTTGATTGATTTGCAAATGTTGAACACTTTTGCATCCCAGGAATAAATCCTACTTGTTTGTGGCGAATGATTTTTTTTAGTGTATTGTTGGATTCATTTTGTTAAGGATTTTTGCATCTTTGTCCATCGGTGATATTGGCCTATAGTTGTCTTTTTTTAATAGTGTCTTTATCTGGTTTTGGTATCAGGGTAATGCTGGTCTCCTAGAATGAATTTGGAAGCTTTCCTTCTTCTATTTTTTGGAATAGTTTGAGAAGAATAGGTAGTAACTCTTCTTTAAATGTTTGGTAGAATTCACTTATGAAGCCATCTGGTCCTGGACTTTTGTTTGTTGGGAGTTTTTAAATTACTCATTCAATTTCATTGCTGGTAATTCATCTGTTTAAAATTTTCATTTCTTCCTGATTCAGTTTTGGGAGGTTATGTGTTTTTAGGAATTTATCTATTTCTTCTGGTTTGTCCAATTTGTTGGCATGTAATTTTTCATAACATTCTCTCGTCATGGCTTATTTTTTTGTGGCATCAGTTGTTATTTCTCCTCTTTTATTTCTGATTTTGTTTATTTGAGTCCTTTCACTCTCTCTCCCAACTTCTTCTCTCTCTCTTTTTAATCAGTGTGGCTAAAGGTTTATCAATTTTGTTGATCCTGTCAATGAACCACCTCCTGGTTTCATAGATCTGTTCTATTGTTTTTATAGTTTCTATTTTATTTATTTCTGCTCTAATCTTTATTATCTCCTTTCTTCTACTGGCTTTGAGTTTTGTTTGTTCTTATTCTGTTCCTTTAGATATAAGGTTAGGTTGTTTATTTGAGATTTTTCTTGCTTCTTGAGGTAGACCTGTATTACTATAAACTTCGTTCTTAGAACAGTTTTTGTTGCATCCCAAAGATTTTGGATTGTTGTATTTTCATTTATCTCCATATATTTTAAAATTTCCTCCTTGATTTCTTGGTTGACCCATTCATTGTTTAGTAGCATGTTATTTAACTCAATATATTTGTGTTCTTCCCAGATTTTTTCTTCTGGTTGATTTCTAGTCTATAGCACTGTGGTCAGAAAAGATGCATGGTATGACCTCAGTCTTTTTGAATTTATTGAGACTTGTTCTGTGGCCTAAAGTGTGATCTATTCTGTAAAATGTTCCATATGCACTTGAAAAGAATGTGTATTCTGCTGTTTTAGAATGGAATGTTCTGAATATATCTGTTAGATCCATCTGGCCCAATGTGTCATTCAAAGCCATTGTTTCCTTGTTGATTTTCTGTTTGGATAATCTACCCATTGTAGTAACTAGAGTGTTAATGTTCCCTTCTATTATTGTATTACTATCAATGACTTCCTTTATCTTGGTTATAAGTTGCTTTATGTATTTGAGTGTTTCCGTGTTGGATGCATAAATATTTATAATTGTTGTATCTTCTTGCTGGATTGTTCCTTTTATGATTATGTAGTGTTCTTGTCTCTTGTTATAGCCTTTGTTTTAAAGTCTATTTTGTCTCATATAAGTATTGCTACCCCAGCTTTCTTTTCACTTCCATTTGCATGATAAATGCCTTTCCATCCCTTCACTTTCAATCTGCATGTGTTTAGGTCTGAAATGAGTCTCTTGTAGGCACATATAGATGGGTCTTGCTTTTTTATTCATTCTGTCACCCTATGCCTTTTGATTGAAGTATTTAGCCCATTTACATTCAAAGTAAATGTAATAATTGATAAGTATGTATTTGTTGCCATTTTGTTACTTGTTTTATGGTTGTTTTTCTAGTTATTCTCTGTTCCTTTCTTCTCTTGTTCTCTTATCTCACAGTTTGCTGGCTTTCTGTAGTGATATGCTTGGATTCCCTTCTCTTTATTTTTTGAATACCTATTACCAGTTTTTGATTTGTGATTACCATTGTTTATATATAACATCTGAAGATATAGCAGTCTATAGTAAGTAGATGGTTGCTTAAGTTTGAACCCACTTTAAAAGCATTACATTTTTAGCCCTCTCTCCCTCCATGTTTCAGGTATATGGTATCATACTTTACATCCTTTTATTTTGTGAATCCCTTGACAGATTTTTATAGTTAGACTTAATTTTACTGCTTTTGTGCTCCCTACTTTTCTTACTCCTGCTTATGGTCTATCCTTTCCACTCAGAGTCCTCCTTAATATTTCTTGTAAGGCTGGTTTAGTGGTGATGAATTCCTTTAATTTTTGTTTGGGAAATGATTTCATTTTATATTTGAATGATAGCCTTGCTGGATAGAGTATTCTTGGTTTCAGGTTATTTTCTTTCAACACTGTGAATATATCATGCCACGTTCTTCTGGCCTGCAAAGTGCCTGCTGAAAAATCAGCTGGTAGGCTTATAGGGTTTTCCCGGTAACTGTTTTCTCTTGCTGCTTTAAAAAAAATCTCTCTTTATTACTACTCTTTGCCATTTTAATGACTATTTGTCTTGGTGTGGACCTCTTTGGGTTGATTTTATTGGGGGCTCTCTGTGCCTCCTGGCTCTAGATTTGTTTCCTTCCCCAGATTTGGGAAATTTTCAGCTATTACTTCTTCAGATAAATTTTCTACCCTCTTTTCTCTCTCTTGTCCTTCTGGGATATCTAAATGTAAATGTTATTATGCTTGATGGTGTCGCTGAGTTCCCTGAGTCTGTTTTTCTTTCTTTCTTTCTTTCTTTCTTTCTTTCTTTCTTTCTTTCTTTCTTTCTTTCTTTCTTTCTTTCTTTCTTTCTTTCTTTCTTTCTTTCTTTCTTTCTTTCTCCCCCCCCCCCCCTCCTGTTCAGCTTGATTGCTTTCCATTACTCTGTCCTCTGGTTTGGTGATCCATTCTTCTGCTTCCTCTCGTCTACTCTTGATTCCCTCCAGTGTATTTTTTTTCCTTCTACTGTATTTTTATTTCAGTAATTGAGTTCTTCATCTGTGATTGGTTCTTTATGTTTTCTATCTCTTTGTTGAGGATCTCATTGAGGTCCACCATTCTTTTCTCCAAGCTGGTGTGTATCTTTATGACCATTACTTTTAATTCTCTACCAGGCATATTACTTATCTGTTTTGTTTAGCTCTCTTTCTGTGATTTTTATCTTGTTCTTTAATTTGGGATATATTCTCTGTGTCCTTATTTTGTGTAACTCTGTGTCTGTTTTTATGTGTTAGGAACATCAGCTATATCTCCTGCTTCTGAAAGTAGTGGTCTTATGAACAAGAGGCCCTATGGTGACTTGAAGAGCAACATCCTCTGGTCACCAGAAACTGGCACTTCAGGGGTATCTCCTATATGTGTTGTGTGCACTCTACTGTTGTGGCTGAGCCACGTTTGCCTTTAGTCCAGTCATCTGCAATGGCTTTCTTTGCCTTTTGGTCCCTGTAGTGTTAGTGGTCCAGTCTGGGGCCACCTTAGGCTTGAGTTGAATCAGACTCAGCATTTGCCAGAGCTGTGGTAGCACCAAACTGCAGGGTGCTCTCCCTATGTTGTTCCCTAAGAAGATTTTGTTGGTGGTTAGAGCTGCAATCAGACCAGATGTCTGCCCCCTGCCCACTGCTAGGACCCCAGTTGAACTATTGTGTGTGGTTTTCTTCCCATCTTCCTGGGACAGAGTCCCAGGGGTGGTGATGGCCTCTGTCATGGCCGTTTGCACACTGCTATGTTTGTGTGGCTGCTTTGGATGGACACCTGCCATGTGTATTGAAGGGGGTGGGTGTGTAGGAGAACTTGGGGGTAGGGTGCGCAGGAGGGGACATGCAGTAGTTCAGGAAAACTGCTGAGGCCAGACTGGAGGGGGCAGGCCTGCATAAGAGTTTGGGGGACAGGGCATACTGTTTGCAAACTAGGTGGAGAGTGTTTGGACTATGCTATTTCCTCAGGTATCAGTGTACCTAGGCTGGGGAGCAGGGGAGGGAAATGGTGCCCTCCAGCTCTTTTGTTCTTGGTGAAGTTTCCCAAAGATCCCTGCCCCTCCAGCATAGGCTCTGAGAGGCATTTTTCAAACTGTTGCTTCTATGCGATATCTGCATGGGGCTGTTTATTGTGCTGTCTTTTTAAGGGTAGAGACTCGTTTTCTATCACCCTCTCTCTCAGGTGTTAAAGTTCCAGGTGTTAAGTCCCACTGATTGCAAGAAGTTGCAAAGTTAGGCCCCTCAGGTTTTTAAAGCTAAATGTTATGGGAATTCATCTTCCCAGTGCAGGTCCCCCATGGCTGGGATGGGGTCTGCTCCTCACCCCTCTCCATGCCTGCAGCATCCCTCCCTCCTGTGCCAGTCCTGCATGTCTCTTTGGCTCCTGATTGTGTCTCTGCCCCTTCCTATCCTCTTTGATGTGGCCTCTTCTCTGCATTTAGCTTGGAGAGTCTGTTCTGCCAGTCTTCAGGTCATTTTCTGGGTTATTTATACTGATGTGGATTTTATGTAGCTGTATCCATAGGATGAGGTGAGCCTAGGATCTTCCTACTCTTCCATCTTCCCTGGAAGTCACCTAATTTTTCTGTATCACAAAGTAATATTTTTCTTTTGATTTTTTGCAACTATTTAAGAATATAAAACCCATAGTCCATGGCCTATACAAAAACAGGCAATGAGCCAGATTTGCTCATATGCCATAGGTTGTCAACCCTTTGTATAAGTTAATCAGGGTGGTCTAATTTCCTTTGCCAAATATTGGCTTTAGCATGGATGGGTAGCTGCATCTTGACCAATGCAACTTGAGCGATGGTATGCTGCAGGCTTTCCTTGATTTAAAAAAGAGGCACATGAAAAGGAAGAGTCCTTTTATTGCTTGTAGATACTGCTATGTGATGAATAATGCCTACAGCTGCTGTAACCATGTTGCAACCATGAGACTTCTTGACTTTTTATTGAGAATAGCAGAGTAGAAAGAAAGAATCTGAATCTTCATAATATCAATGAGCTGTGTAATTAACCTGGAAAATACTTGAATCTTTATGAAATTACTCAAGTGTTGAATTAACTTGATGCTAGATGTCTTGTTGTAAGAAACAATAAAGGTCCCTATCATATAAGCCACTTCTAGTCACATTTTCTGTTACTTGAAGCCAAAAATATTCTGATACTAAAGGACCCAGGGGAATACTACTTAAGTCATTAAATAGAACAAAATAGAACTATAAATGCTGCAGTGGAAGGATATCCAAGTCAAATTCTTTTTTTTTTTTTTAAAGATTTTATTTATTTATTTGACAGAGAGAGAGACCGCCAGAGACAGAGGGAACACAAGCAGAGGGAGTGGGAGAGGAAGAAGCAGGCTACCGGCCGAGGAGCCTGATGCGGGGCTCGAACCCAGAACACCGGGATCACGCCCTGAGCCAAAGGCAGACTCTTAACGACTGCGCCACCCAGGCGCCCCCCAAGTCAAATTCTTAAGTGGAAAAAAGCGAAGTATGGAATAGTTTGCACAGTGAGGATGTCATCTTAAGGATATACAGGTATATACATTAAAATTTGGGGGAAGACTATGATTGATTATGATTAACTCTAGGAAGTGTTATTGGAATGAATGGGGAGGAAAAACAGACTTAATTTTAATTGTAGGTATTACCTTATTATTTATATGTTTTAAAGGATGTGCAATTATTACTTTTCAAATTGAAAAGCTGATTAAAAAATAGAAAATTGTTAACGTATGGATAAGCAAGTATTGTGAATAGGATTCTGCAGGATTTTGGAGATGTAGCAATTCGATGCTGATGTCTAAAATGTAGTAAGGCCCTAGATTCACATAAATGATTTCACTTCTGGGTGCCTGGGTGGCTCAGTCGGTTAAGTGTCTGCCTTCAGCTCAGGTCATGATCCCAGGACCCGAGCCCTGCATTGGGCTCTCCGCACAGAAGTGAACCTGCTTCTCTCTCTGCCTCTGTGATCTCTCTTGTTCTCATTCTCTCATGAATAAATTAAAAAAATGATTTCACTTCTATTTTATTTTCTTAATGTGGTATCTTTATGCTACCTTCTCTCTGAGTGAAGCTTTGAAAAGTATAATCTAGAAGAGCAGAGAGTAACATACTGCAACTACAACTATTTAGCTCCTCTTACCTTTCTGAGAGACAGAATATCTAATAGATTGCCTTTGGGTGTTACGACTGTGTCTTGTCTCAATTACCATGTGTGTTAATGATTTAAAAGTGGGAAAAAGGGTACTCAGTAATGGAGTTTCACTTCCATTCACTTCCTCCCCATTCATTCCAATTACACCTTCCTTAAGTTTCACTAGTGAGACTTAACTGACTGGGAATGATTTGAGTAAGGAAGATAAAAGAGAATATTAAGACTGAGAAGAAAACAAAACAAAGACCTACAGCATGAGGGATTTAGGACAGCAATAAGGAAGAAATTTCTGATAGTAAAAACTATTACAAACAGAACAGAATAGAGATTAATTACACACACTGTGGACTTTTCATTATGACAGTTTAAAAGGAAATTATCATCTGTGTAGGATGGTATTATCATTAGAATCATAAAGATGAAAGAGAGTGTAGAGAGCACCTATTCCAAGCCCCTTCATTTTACAGATGACACAACTGAGGCTGAGAAATTAAAGTGACAAAGATCATCCAGTTAATTAGCTGTAAATCCAGAACCGGTGTTCAGTTTCTTATAATAGACTCTATACCACATTTACTGAGAATTAGTTTGTCTGAAGGCAGTAAAATAAACTACATGACTTCTCAAAGTCCTTTATATCTTAAAGACATTACTCAAGAACTAAAGCTGATTTATCACAACCAGGGATTTTTTTTTTTTTCTCCACCTGGGGTCCTTGCTCAGGGAGTCTTGAACCTTTTGATCTTTATGCAAAATTATGTGTATGTATGTTTGGAAATCTGTAGTTTCCAGTGCTTTCCTTTATGATGGACTGATTTAACAGCAGGTATCCCAAAAGCTGAATTTGAGATTAATCTCAGAGACTGAAAGTAGGAAAAATCATGCAATCAACGAGGTAACTAGTTAGAACCCAACCTCAGCAATGAGGGGTGGAGTTAAGGGGACTCTCCAGGTTCAGTGATAGGGGAATATTCTCTGGAGCATCTGATTATATCAGCATACCAAAAATTGACTGCTCATGGAGGAAAACTTTCATGGGTTGGGGATTTTTGAAAGTCCAGGTGTCCAACTAAAAGTGCACAACAGACTTTTTCTCCTTAATACCTGACCCCCCCCCCCAAAAAAAAGGTCTAGAAAATTCACCAGTTCAGCAACCAAAAAATGAAAGGGACATACCCTAAAGTTAAAAAAAGAAAAATCAAAAACTTGCAGACACACAAAAAAACATAACATTCTGAAACAAGTACCAAAGTATGAGATTAGCAAGAGTATCCCCAAATTTGTAGAGAGAGAAACCTAATACATCTCCTTACATTCATTTTCTCACTGTACATTACTAGAAATAGCTGAAAGAGAGGCTGCTGATATGGGGAAAGTGAACTATGGGTCTGACTCTAAAGAAGAGTTACTCACTAAAATGGGGAGATTATCTCATGTCTGAGGACATATTTTTTGATGGAAATAAGATGTAATCCTCAGCTAGGACAAACACTCAGCAAAGAGAGTATGGCCCGACTTGTCTAACACAAGTTTTATCTTTCAGAGCTTATCTCTCCTTCCTACCATTTCCTTTAGGTACAGAAAAGTAACAGAAGATGAAATACTCTGCTAACAGAAACTGAGTGGAAGCCAAACTGGACTCAGAGATCAAGGAAAGGAAGTAAAAACGTCATCCATGCCATATTACAGCAAACAGAATGTCTGTCAGAGCTATCCAAGCCAGAGCAAGGGGAAAAGAAATGACATAGTTACCATGTACACATGGTATGGCCAGAGACTGTATGTAACTTTTCTCAGGTCACAGAATTAAGATGGTAGAATTGGAAGTCAAACCCAGGTAGACTGACTAGCCTGGAAAATCTGGAGAGAAGAATGTTTGATTTACTAAACTTTCCTAAATGAGATAAAGCTGTTGAGCCAACTGTAGTTAGATTTCCAAATCTGATTCTTAGGTATAAATAAGATAATAAGAGAAAAGCCTCTGGTCCCTGTTCTCATAGCCTTAGAAGACAAAAATCATTCAGGATATCTCTCTTCAATGATGGGTCAGTAGCCTGGGGAAGAGGACAGGGACAGCAATGCTGGGGAGCATTATGGGTGTGGCCTGGTCACAGTCTAGTTCTACAATAGCTACCATACATTCATATTGTCCAAATGAAGTCCTGCTATGAAAGTTTACGTCTTTTAATATTCTCTTAAATAGCAACCTCGGCAGGGGTCCAGCATAGTGAGTCAAGGCCCTATTAGCACAACTGTAGTCCCTTCCATTACTAAGTTAAACATGTCTGAAACATGAGTATCCTGTTCTAGAATCTGGGTGACAAGAGAGTGGATGTCATAGCTGGGGCCATTTTCTTCATGCATGACAACCAAGGCCCTGTTCTTTTTTTTAAGACAAAGCGTGAAGAACACCAAATTTGTTCCTGGCATGGGTTTTATCTGTAGTCCTGCAGTCCAGCAGTCACTCTGAAAAACATAAATGACACTAACTATATGGCAGCATACAGGGGGCAAGCAGAGGGTGGGCAGAGATGTGGAAAAGATGTGGAAGATCACTGAAAACATATTTTGACTTTTCCGTATTTCCCCTGATTCAAACAGAGGGCTAAGGCGCAAAGCTTCTCTCAACTGCTTTCATTGCCTAATGGTAGCAACATAAAAGATGCATTTTTAATAAGAATTAAATTCATTTCCTCTTAAAGTTGTGACTAATTTTAAGTACTATGTAGATAGTCAATGACAAAAAGTTTTCTGGGATTGTTGAATTGTCATGGAAAAGCTAATAAATAGTGTATTTGACATTGGATCAAAGAGGTAATTTTATGGCAACAGAAGTGCATCTTTCTATCCTGTCATGATAACATAATCAACTACCATATATCAATCTAATAGCTTATTAGCTGTTGTCTACATATTTGATTTCAGGGCCTGTTGATGCATCATTTGTTATTTGCAAACTACCTAATATGTAGAAGTCCTACAGAATCCCATGTAGCCATCATATTAATTCACTGTAAAGGGCAAATTTACCTGTAAAAGGGAGATATTTACAGTACTTCTTAGGCTTCATATGAGGATTAAATGGGATCACGTACATGATGGATTTAGAATAATGACTGGTACCTAGAATGTGTGTCAGGGCCCTTCCAGGAAATAGCATTCCCTCCATATGACCCAAAGGAAGAGGTGTTAGTGAAAGTACTACATACAGGGATGTGGGTAGGGTGAAGGGAACAAGAAGGGCTGGTCGGCACCCACAGACTAGCACTACGCCTCAGGCTGAGGGGACATGGGAACGAGAGCCAGCTGCCAGTTGGAACTGTAGAAGAGGGACCACCAGGTAGGCACTATAGCTTAAGAGGGATGAAACTGCTGACAGATATAGTCTGTCAAAGCAGAGGGGTGGAGTTGGAGGAAATACTCCGACCTATTTCTTATGCCAGTGCCTCCCATCAGCCAAACTCAAATAGCAGCCAGCTTGGCCTGATAGCGCAGGACATGTAGTCCTTGGTGATCAATTTGCTAGAACATAAGGCAGAAAGAGCAAAAAATGGATTGGGGGGGTAGTAGGGAGACGGGGTAATGCAGATTAACCAGCATACTCTGGTTCATTTTCTATTTTAAACCAAAACATACTATCTGAATCCCACAAAGCTTGTACAAATGCATCTTTTCCCTACTGTGAGAAATAGATTATGTGGAGTTTTATTCATATAAATGCTCATATACTTTTTTCCTTCATTTATTATCTATTCATGTAACATAATTATGGAATAACTACTTTGAGAAAGCAATATGCTAAGCATTGTGTATAGGATTGGTATTCTTGTCCTCATAGAGATAGTCATTTACAAATCACTCACGTAAGTTAATATCATCTAAATAATATAGTAAAAATGCCCAAGATAAATTTTCGTTTATGTAAAAGGGAGCAGTACGTCTAAAAAAAAATGGAGATTTTACATTTTAAATATTCCTAGATTTGAGCAACTTTTTTTGGATCATATACCCACTTGAAAATCTGACGAAAGCTATAGATTCTCTCTCCAGAAAAAAAAGTGCATATGCATACAAGAGCTTTCATCGATCACTGTCTTAGTTTCAAGCTTGTTCACTTGAACCTTTCTTAGACACTCTTCCTATCTCCCCACTGGCAGGTGCTCATGGGATCTTTTTGGGCTTAGAGGTGCCCAGGAACACTGCAGAGGATCGAGGGTCAAAAGACAAAGAGCAAAATAAAACTTAGCGGCACTGCCTGGCATGGCCATACCTTGTTATTCCCAAGGAGTAATAAAATGATGGAGCCCTGGTGCTTAACAAGAAAAATTCGCTTCCATGTACAGAATGGGTGTTGCAAGGGCTCTGATCCATGAGGCTCCTGGGCACTCAACATGCCTTCACAGGGGACTCTTCTCTTGTTCTATGAGAGCACTTACTCCCCCCAACTCCCCATTTTCTGGTAGCAGGATATTTTCTCAGATCCAGCACTCCATACTCTTGCTACCTGGACAATCCTTTTTCCTTGCTCCCCCTTCAATATATACACTGTCATTTCAAATCCTCATTATTTTTCAACACAAAGTTCCATTATCTTTCACACTGATGGTCCTTGAGGGCAGACCCCAAGTTACTAGTACTGATTTCATTCTCTTTAGGGATGTGACCAGCTCAGTTTTTAAACATTCCCTGGAAAGGAAGAATTTGCATGCCACACTTCCCTCTCCCCCACCAAAAATAACAACAGGGGCACCTGGGTGAGTTCATAGGTTAAGAGTCTGACTCTTGATCTAAGCTCAGGTCTTGACTTCAGGGTCAAGAGTTCAAGCCCCACATTTGGCTCCATGCTGGGCATGGGGCCTACTTAAAAAAACAAAAACAAACAAAAAACCCCCCAAATTTGGTTATACATTCCTTTTAAGGGAGTAAAACTTAGGAAAAAATTGAACTGTTCTATTAAATCTAGTTGGATGTTTCAATTCTGCTGTATTCTTGTAAACACATAACTCTGTAAATGATTCCAGGGGTTTCAGGCTTTATATACCATATTATCTACTGCTGCATAATATATAATATATAATATATAAATAATAAATTATCCCAAAATTCAGCAGCTTAGAAAAATAAACAATATTTCACACAATTTTAGTGGTTGAGGAATCCAGGTACAGTTTAGGTGGGTGGTTCTGGATCAGGGTCTCTCCTGAGCTTACAGTAAAGATGTCAGCTGGCGTTGCAATCATCTGAAGGCTTGACTAGGGCTGGAAGATCTGCTATTAAGGTGGCTCATTCACATGCCTGCCAAGTCAATGCTGGCTGTTGGCAGGAGGCTCCACTTCCTTGCCATGTGGACCTCTCCATAGGGGCTGCATGAGTGTCTTCATGACATGGCAGCTAGATCCCCCAGAGTTCGTAATCCAAGAGGAAATAAGACAGAATCCACAATGCCTTTTATAATGAAGCTTCCAAAGTCACACAGAATTTTTCTGCAATATCTTATCGGTTATGCATATCAGCCCCATTCAGTGTGGGAGGGCACTACCCAAAAGTATGAATACCACGAGATGAGAATTGTTGGCTTAGCAGTTGACTACTGCACATGTCAAATTCCATGTATCTTTTAATTCTCCAGCTTAATTTTATTTACATCAGTGATTTCTACAGAATATGAATGCAAAAATAGTGTTCTTGTTTCATTTAAAATGAGATTATAGGATATTGCTAGATGTGCTTGCTTTTCTGTGTTAAAAGAGCAATACCTTGCCCCATCCCAGGTTTAGGTGGGTAGTATCTTCTTTGGTTCTAGAGTCCACAATTTTAATGAGATACAGAAATTTATAAAATGGCTTAAAGGAAACTCTTATAATCAATGGCTCTCATTAGAATTCAAAGGACTGTAACTATGGAACAGCATTTAGCTAAATCAAATAATCTGCATGGTATCTTAAAACTCATCTCTTTGTTGTGGTTACTAATTCTAGCATTTCATAGAACAAGTGTTTAATAAAGTATTAAACAGACCAAATAACAATTCACTGAGGATAATTACAACAGAAAAAATGTGGGGTAGAACCAAGAACAGTAGATGGGGAAGAGTTAGGAGACTCCTACACATGGTTATGCTACTACCTAGTTTTATGAGTTTAAGCAGGTTTCTTAAATTCCCCAATTATCATTTCCCTATTTGTGAGATGTTAGCGTTTGACTAGAACTGGATGACCTCTAATGATGTCTTTAGCTCTAGTAGTCTCTGAAATTTCATATGAAGCCACATCTATATAGTAATTCCCCATTTCTCTCTGTCTGCTTCTAAATCCATTTCATAATTCTTCTCTGTCAAGGTCCATTTTCTCTTTGTATTTTATTCTCTTTCAGCAATTATTCTGCATACCTTCATAATTCTATGCTATTCTTTTGCCAATTTATCCATTGACATGTCTGCTTTCTTGGCTGTCCTTCACGGCACCCTGAATATACTGTCTCAAATCTGCATGTGGATAAGAACTCTGCAATTACCAAGATGGACTCTGATGATATCTATAGGGTTCATTTTGGTCCATATTGAACCTCACCCAAGCCTCAACTTCAATATATTTTCCCCAGAATGGCTGCTCTTACTCCTGATTTCTTTCTTAATAACTATTGTTTTCAGTCAGACAGCAGTGATTTGTGGGAAGGCTAAACATCTCCATTTTTTGAAAACTCATACACCCCAATGTTTCTAATATATGGGCACCCATGAAACATTCCTTCCTGTTATTTATGCTTGTCACTATGTCACTCCCCCACAATTCAAGATCTTCTTTACCCCATTTCCCCACTGTTTCTTTCCCTTACTCCCATCCTCTATTTTCAGTAAATGCATGATGTAGGGTAAGGAGGAGCAAGATGAAAATTGAATTGTTGAAGTGAAAATTACTTCTGTCCACGTTAAAATGCATCTAAAAGCAGTTTGGAGCTCCAAAGGGAGAACCTTCATTCTGTTTAGTTCAGCATGCTGGGTGAAAGAGTTAAACCAAAATTCTTTGTTTGGGCTAGGACCAAAAGAATTAAAATCAGCTCAGACTGAAATGAGAGAAAGCAGCAGTGCTGGGAGGGCAGAGATAGATAAACCAGCTGCAAAGTTAACAGAGAACCTTGTTCTTCCCACGGCCATGCAGCAGCTGTAAAAAGCAGTATCCACCTCTCTGAGTGATACTGCTCACTTACCAATGACGCTGAGGCTACTTATTAGTTATCCAGCTATTTAATAGCTAATATCTAGCTATTATTAGCTATTTATCTATTTTTATTTATTACTGGGTGCACCCAATTGGTGAACGGTCCTCTTCTCATGATAGCATCCAATCCCCAGTTAATCCCTGCTTTTCCTAATCCCACCTCACAAAGAGCGTCCAATCCAGAACCGGTACTCGCTCTCCCTAGACCCTCCTGACTCCCTTTGGCGGGAACCTAAACCTTACAAAAGATACTTCATCCTCCTCTTTCCCTTGAACCAGGCTTCCTCTGGAGTGCCCTTCCTCCTGATTTACACATAAATCAGACTTTACCAGATGGCAGGCTTCTTCCCGGTGGTCTTGGCTGATTTGGCTTTAACAGGAAACAGGTTAGTATCAGGATCACTAATAGACTTGTTTCGTTATGTCTGCTAAATCTTCCTCTGAGCAATTTAGATTTACAGTTTTTAATTGCTAAAAGCAAAGATACATGTTTTCTGTAATTGTTCCATCAGCACATTTCTAGGAAGGAATTCCCCACCCCTCCATCATACAGCCCTAATATCCGTTTAAAAATGGCTTTAGTCATTTTATCAGGTTCCAATTTCAGCGAATTCAGTTTAAATGACTTCGACTCTGTATTTCTGGGTTACATTAAAACGTAGCAGATGGGGGTCTGTGGGCTTTGAGAGTGTAAATTTTTTATGTAGTTACTGTTAATTCAAAACCAACGAAAGCAGGTTGGGTCATTTTAAAAAGGCTTCTCTAGGAGGAAGTCCCAAGCTTCACCCATGTTTTTCCGGGTGCCCACCGGAGGTATAAATTGCGGGATGACCTTTCTCAGCGTGGAGGAAAGAAGCGCGTCTGTCGTCTTCAGGAGCGATGTACGTCTGGATTCAAGCCTAACAGCCCAAAGTCTTGAACCTGGAGCCGGGTAAAGGTTCCGCCCCTGGTCTCTGGGAAGGAGTACCGGGGGTCTCGGAGCCGGACAAGGTGCTCGTGGGCGGGCGCCGTCACTGCAGCCTGGTGCCCCCAGTTCTCTGCTGCGCGGCGCCGCAGCTTCGTCTTGCTCCCACTGGGCCGCCAGGTTTCCCGCGTTATTGAATCACCCCTTGGCCGCCTCCCTCGAGCGGACAGTGGCGCACATCTGCCTCGTGCCCGGGGCCCGCCCCCGGGCCGCGCTACCCACGCCCAGAGCCTTCCGCCCGGCTGGCCAGGCGCAGTGCAGCAGAGCGCGCTCCCGCTCGGGGCCGGCCCGGCTCGCGCGCACGCTCGCAGGGACCCCCGCCCTCAGAGGAGGGGGTGGGGGCTAAGGGGGGAGGGGAAGGAGTCGGAGGAGGCGGCCGCATCGCCTCCGGCGGGGCTCGAGCTCGCCCTCGCGCGTGCCCTCCGTCGCGCCCGAGGCCCGCGAGGGTGAAACGCTTTCTCCCGGCATGCAGCGGGAGGAGGGATTTAATACCAAGATGGCGGACGGCCCGGATGAGTACGATACCGAAGCGGGCTGCGTGCCCCTTCTCCATCCAGAGGTGAGGAACCGCATCGAGTGCATTCCTCGCCCTTGGGGCCCCGACCTTCTCCCCACCCCCCAGGACTTGCGGAGGGCTGTGGCCTAACCGTGTGGGGGTAGTGGAACGTGCCGAAGTTGGGGAGGGCGGGGAGGCAAATCCAGGCCCGAGCGCAGCTGCGAGCGGATAACGGGGTGGAGATAGCGGGGCGGGCCTGGTCGGGGCGGGCTCTGGGACGCAGTCCCTGGCTCTGCCTAGAGGACAGAGGTGGAGATGTTGTTGGTTCTGCTCTGTCGCCACGCTGCTCGCGGCTGCACAGACGACGGGGGCCTGGTGCTGGTTTGGAACCGCAACTTACGCCCCTAGTCCTGCTCCAAGCTTCTCCGGGGCGAGGAGGGACCGCGTCTGGTTTTGATTTCTTCTCTTTTGCTTCGCTAGGGTGAATGACAGTATCTGTTCCTCCCATTTAGCTCATCACCGTGGGGGAGAACACAGTTTTTGGATAAAGTGGTGTCCTTCCAGGTTATGCCATAGGCAGCACCTCGGGGCACCTTGTGTCGGATGTCCTTATTTGAGCGTCTGTCCTTAAGCGATTAAAGAGAGAGGTCAGAACTTTTGGGAATAGACCCACGCCTACACTAGATTGTCAAAGTACCGTGTTTTGTTTTGTTTTGTTTTGTTTTGTTTTGTTTTGTTTTGTTTTTGGAGCCAGGGGAGGACAGTGCAACACGTTTCCCATCACAACATGAGTATCTTCCCATGTAAGTAAACAGTGCCCTGCTCCAGGATCACATTCTGTACTTGTTTACCTCTTAGTTTATAGCTGAGCTAGTGCTAGTTCAGTACTGGAAGTAATTTTGATGCATTCCAGTTTTTAATGATCCACAGTTAGGGGCGGATCAGACAGCGGCAAAGCTTCCTGAAGAACTCCTGTAGCTTTTATGAGGTTAAGGGAAGAAGACAACCTTTGTATTGTAGTGGGGGGAACAAACATGGAAGTCTCTACCTGGTTACTTTGCACTGGAATGATTCTACTTATTTCTGAATTTTGGGTTAAAGCATGCTTTTATTATTTAGTAAAATGTAAATAAAGACACACACTTAAACATGCTATATATTAATACTCAACCACCCTCTTATTCATCACTTTGATTTACCAGAAACAGATGGGACAGTTTCTTAGGAATATGCTTGAGCCACTCTCAATAGAAAAGGCTCCTCTGGATTTCTGAGAAACAGAACTGTACAGTAAAACTAAATATTTTTGTGACCAAGTTAGTACCATTTTTAGAACTGGCATTGGACACATACTTCTTTTAGTTCACACTTAGGCCTTAAAAATATGCCAAGAAATAAACAAAGTTTTCAGATGATGCATTGAAAATGTTGCTAAGGAGTATGTCTACTCATCTGTTCCTATGAAAGTTTCAAATAGTTAAATGTTGATTTTATGTATTTTAACATACTGTTCTTTTAATAAACCTTTGCTTTGTGAAAGGTGAAATAGTACGTTGTTTGGTACTTTAAGAATAATTTTAACTGGCAACGAATCCAGAGAGATACTGCTTGTAATAATGAAATGGCCTGTAGGCTTGAAATTGAGAGACCGGTCTTCAGGTTGCCATTTAAAAGAATATTATTAGAAAATCGGCTTGTCTTATCATTGAAAGTGGAAGTTGACATAAATGTTATCTACCTTTCTTTTTCACCTAGCAAACACAAGGTCTGATTAGGTTAGATGTTTTGTATTTTAAGCTTAAAATTACAAGAGCTAAGGTCTTTCTGCATTTTTCCTGTGGTTAGTGTTGCATGCACACCTGGTGCAGATCTGGTAGAGTTCTGCTTCCTTGCAGTATGTTCTTGGGCAAGCTACTTCTCTGAGTTCTGGTTTCATCATTTGTAATAATGGTATGAAATGATAATAACTAATAGGATATTGTGAGGATTGTGATAATGTATTCTTTTTTTGTTGTTAAAAGAAGCCATGTTTGCAGTCTCCCTTGGAAAGAAACCCATTCTATGCCTTGGTGAGCAAATAAAATAATAATTCTTTTAACTTCTTTTAGGAGAGAACATAGACTTTTGGTCAGACAGACTTAGGTTCTAATTCTGTAATTTGTAGTAATTAGCTAAGGGACCTGAGACAAGTACTTAATCTCTTAAAGTACGGATTTGTTAATCAGAAATGGAGGTGTGGCCTAGTTCAGCTAGCAGTAAGGAATTAGGTGAGACTATGTTGAGGATTAAGAACTGTCACATTGTAGGTGCTCAGTTAATGTTCTTTTTCCTCTACCAGAAGAAGGAGGGAGATGTTCCACATGTGTTTTGGTTTTGGTAAATGGTTTAGAGACTTGTGTGGGTTTTATAGAGTAGAATCTTATAGGAACAAGTTTTATTTTACTTATCTTTAAATTTAACACTGTGTCACAAAAATAGTTTCTCACTTAATATTTGTTGAACAGATGAATTATTTGTTGGATAAAGAAATTAGCTCTTCCTTAAATCTTCTGTTAGTATCCAAATTGCTCACTATTAAACCCTTTCTCGGGATTATGTAATCAGATGAACTGTGAAACCTTCTTTTTAGAGATATTTACTGTGAGAGAAACTTACTTTTTAATTAGTTAAATGACCCATCCATTTAGTCATTCTTTTAAACATTTCTTTATTTTGTTTGGGTCAGGTACTCTACTGAACTCTTGAGACTTTGGGATTTTTGTGTTAAAATCAATGAGAGGCAGTATAGGATAGTGGTTAAGAGCCACTGGTGATAAACAGAATCTGGGTTCGCCCCTTGCTGTTACCATGGTCAATTTACATTTGTAAAATTGGGTTAATACTTCTTAGAGTATTTATTGTGAGCATTAAGTAAAAAAATAATGTTTATAAATGTTTATATAATGTTTATAAAGCAGTCATTCGAGACCAAGGCACATAGGCTGCCAAACAAATCTGACCTGAAAGCCCTAGGATATAATGAATACTGGTGCTATTACTTTGTTTTCTGATGAAGTAGGTGATTATTCATTATATCATAACGGAAGAAATTAGAGGCTATTTGGAAAAAGATGAACTGATTATCATGGGAGTAGGGTGTTAATCCTAGCTCTGTAACTTTAGGCTGTTGGACATTTAACTGCTCTTAAGTTTCTTTGCTTTTGAGATAGGCTAGGGGCGCCTGAGTGGCTCAGTCGGTTAAGCGTCTGACTCTTGATCTCTGCTCAGGTCCTGATCTCAGATAAAAAGATAAAGACGCTAGACTAGATCTCTTAAGATTTCTTTAAACTCTAATGTTGCGATTGTATGTTGTGATTTTTCAGAATCAGTAGGTTTGAGCATCTATCTACATGCATAGTACTGTGCTAGGTTATATGGGTGAAAATAAAATAGTTCAGGATAGCTTCTGCTCTGCAGAAGTTAATGGTCTAATTGGGAATGTATACACATGTGAAACACTTAACAGAAGCCAAATAAGTGCTGAATTGATTAGTGTAGCCTATAAGCAGTATCAGATTTCTGTCACCTAGAATGGTTAGAAGAATGGCTTCAGCAGGGAAATAGAGACCATATGTTGGTCTACAATCCAGCTGACTTGCTA
>NW_024424564.1:16909896-17012920 GCF_017311325.1 Ursus maritimus
TTCCATTTCATCCACTAGTATATCCACAATAAGCCATCCTAGCTCTTTCATAGAATGAGGCCACAATACGTCCTTTTGCCAGAGTATTATTATAGGGGCTCTCTGTTTCAGCAAGATCTGACTTAGAGCTTTGAACTGGATTGCCTAGATTATCTAGGGCTTTCATCTCTTGTTTGCTTCCCTTTTTTCTCAATTTCAAAACTTCTGTTACTGCCTTTTCTCTGGTTTCTCTCTTTTTTAAAATGGCAGTGTTTTTTGCTTCACATTAATTTTGTCCATATTCATGTCTCATTTTTTTTCTTTGTTTAAAACATTAAGCCACAGTATTACTACTTCTCTTGCCATCAGATTTTATAAGATCTCTTTTTTGAAGTTTTTCTTTAGTGAAAATGATTTTGCCTTTTTCCATTACTATTTTTTGCCCTATTATGTAGGTAGAGATATATATGTGTATACAAAAATAAATAATTTGCTTTCAGAAAGTAGATAGAAAATTCCTTTGAAAACTGTTTTTCTTCTTCTGATAGGTTACTGTCATACTCTTTTCCTTTAAAACATATCTTTCTGGCAGTTTTTAAGAATCTAATGCCTTTTTTTATTCAGGAAGAATGCTATAGGTCATGTAGTTGTAATTTAGATTTTAAAATACTGTACCTTAAGCATAGTAACCACTGAATCAATAGATACAAAATGAAAATGTAACTAATTGGTGACCTCAGATTGTTTCAAAGCCAAAGTTGAAAACTACTGATCTATAAACCAAAAAATTATATTGGTTGTGAGAAATGCCATTTTACAGTTTTGACTTGTTTGTTTTATTTTGCTCATTACTTTGATTTAGTTTGAGAGAATCATCCCAAAAGTATTTATTTAGAACGGACTGTGGAGTGGATAGGTGTAAGAAGATACTGATTAAAAGTGTGGCTGCTTGAGTTTAAATTCTAGTGTTGCCTCTTACTAGCTATGTGACCCTGGGCAAGTTATTGAACTGTGTCCTAATTTTCCAGACAAAAATGGGAGTATAATAGCACCTACCTCATGAAGTTATTGTCAAGGTTAAGTCTGGCGCTTAGTAACACAATGCATGTTAGTATTAATGTTGTGGTAAGAAGTTAGTAATTTCAAGCAATAGTAGTATACATGTACTAGATATGGAGGCAGCTAAGAAGCTAAGATAATTAAAATTGATTGGGGATTGAGGAGAAGATGGGCAGAGGACTTTAAGCTTTTTAAATACTATTTAATTTTCTTAAAAATGTGTGCTTTGATATGAGGAGAGTTTATTGAACATCTGAGTATGATCTTGATGCTTTGACAGGTCACAAAGTAATGGGGAATATAAAATAAGGCATTGTAAAATAACAAAATATTAACTGTAGGCCTTTAGATCCCTCACAATAGATAAAAGTGAGCTTGTTAAAATTTTGTTAAAAATTAAAAACCCATGGCAAACTTCTTTTCCTTTAGAGAGTATTCTAATGTTATGTTAGGGTAGTTAGGATTAGTTAGTTACGGCATCTTGATACAGTGTGCTTTTTGACAGAACCTCTTAACAACCACATAATCCAAAAAGCATTTCAGTATCAGGGTTATGTGAAACGCTCTTTCCTAGCATCATCTAACTCTAGTATTATTTTGTAATTAGATTCTAGTACAGAAAGGTGATTTAAAAATAAAATATCGAATACTTTAAACTTTGGAGTTTGAAAAATTGATTCAAGGCAATATTGTATTTATAAAATATGCAAATAAAATTCTCATGCAGTATAGTAATTTTCCAGTGGTAGGATAATATCTTCTATTAAAATATCCTTAAAATAGAACTACACTGGCAACTAATTTGAAAGTGTAGTGAAACTTCAGCTTTCTGTAAAGGAGATATTGCAAAGAACTTAATTTCCTGAGTTATAAAGGGATATTATTTTTTGCTTTTGTTTTAATTGTTGGTGAAAATTTGTCACATGCTTATTGCATTTTCTAGGATCAATAAACACTAAATATGATAGAATCTTTGATAAATTACAATATTATAATGTCTTAAGCTTGTTTTTCTGATTATGAATGTTTATTATTGAGGAGATGGAGGTGAGGGGGCTAAATGTACCTGAAGTGTGTGGTTTTTTGTTTTTTGTTTTTTTTTGCATATACGTTAAACAGCTTATATTTTTAAAAATCAGTTCTTTAATATTAGGAAAAATCAAGTGAAAAATAGTAACTGATTGAGATGTTACTGTACTATACCCTTGTCAACTTTTTTTTAAAGATTTTTTTTGAGAGAGCGTGTTTAAGGGGTGGGGGCAGAGAGAGAGGGAAAAGCAGACTCTCCACTGAGCAGGGAGCCCAATGGGCGGAGACTCCAGCCCAGGACCCTGAGATCATGACCTGAGCTGAAGGCAGGTGGTTAACTGACTGGGCCAGCCCGGCACCCCTACCCTTGTCAGTTTTTAAAAATAAGTTTCTGGATTACCAACATTTGTTAACTTATGAAGGATTTGATGAGGGATGAGCAAAACCGTCCATATTTTCATGAAAAATAAAAAAATAAACCCTTCTGTGAACTGAAGAGAGAGGTTGCTTGTTGTGTTAGAATCCTTGAGTTGCAAACCCTTTTAAAAACTTACTTGGGCAAAAAGGGAAGTTACTGATTTACATAACCCTAACTTAGGATGGCAGGGATGCATTTGGACTCAAGGGTACCTGGAACTTGAGCCGAGAATGTCACCAAGACTGTTTTCTATCTGTTCTCATCTTTGCATTTCAGTTCTGTTTTCTCCTAATGTAGAGAATTTTCTTTCTTCTCTATAGTGGTGACATGGATGCTGACTTTTTTTCCCCCCATCTATCTCAAATTTTAACTAACAATTAGAGAGGGACTGCATGTCTTCCCTTATTCCACAATGGAAAGTGCCATTGCATTTTTCTTATTTAGGTTGTTTCCACTCTTATGACCATGAAATAAGGCCTGTAATTTGCTCAGATCTCTTGGTTGGATTTGAGGGGAGAATAGTTTCCTTAAAGAAGGAATGCTAGCAGGCAAAATTATTTCTGTCCTCTATATTCTTAACTGAAAGAACTGTTTATTTGCTTTGTTTCCAGTCATCTAGTTTTTTACATGCTTTAAGAGATATTGTAATTACATTGAACTCATTCTTAATGCCAAATGTTCTAGTCGAGTTACTGAATAGAGTTCTGTGTGAATAATCTAGACCAGGAGTTGGGAGACTTTCTGTAAAGGCCAGGTAGTAAATATTTTCAAGTTTGTGGGCCATATAGTCTCTGTAGCAATTACTCAGCCCTGTGGTGGTCCTATTAGAGCAGCCAAAGACAATATGGAAATGATTGGGTGTGCCATGTTCCAATAGAACTTTGTATATAAAATCAGGTAGTGAGTCAGATTTGACCTGTGGGATATATTTGTCAGCCCCTTATTGGGACAATACATAGAAACTCCAAGAAATTTATATTATAATGTATGTTTCAGTGCATTGAATCCCATTGGTCACTGGTATTCAATAACTTTATCAGGACTGGATTTGTGTGGGAGATGGGTTGGGTGAGCTAAGAATTGTGTGTGTGTGTGTGTGTGTGTGTGTATTAGAATTTTATGGAGAACTTTGTTAGAATACACCTGTTTCCATGCACACCTCTTAAAGTTTGTAATTTAGTATGTGGATTTGTGGTATGTATATTTTGAAAAAGTTCCAGAGAGGATTCTTATAAACTATCTCATATTTTGTTCTCCATTCATTGATACATACTTGATATGTGGTAAAAGTTTTACTACAGGAGGAGGAAGGAAGCTGATTTGACATTTAGTGTATGAAGAATTGTACTGTATGCTTTTCATGTTATCTCTTCGGTTTGATAACAATAATGGTAATTGTTAACATTTATCAAATTATAACTGAGCTAGCCACTATCCTGAATAGTTTTGCATGTATATTCATTCAATTCTCCCACTTTTCTATACCTATTTTACAAATGAGGAAATGGAGGCATAGAGAGAGTAAGTTACTTGTTGGTAGGTGGCGGAACTGAATTTGAATCCAGGTTTAAACTGCTTGAATTCAGTTGCTCCTTTTTTATAGCACAGCACAATGTGAAAGTGATTAATACAGTCATAGAGTTGATTGAATATCATTTGCCAGGCACTGGTTAGCTGTGATTGTAAGTGCCCTCATTTACTTTTTAAAAAATTCTTGAAGTTTTTTTAATAGGCTTTATTTTTTAGACCAGTTTTGAGTTTACAGCAAAACTGAGCAGAAAGTATAAAGATTTCCCATATACTTGCTGCCCCCACACCTGCACCACCCTCTGCTGCATATGAACCTACATTGATACATCATTACCACCCAGAGCTCATACGTTACATTAGGGTTCACTTTTGGTATATGTTCTTTGGGTTTTGACAAACATGTAATGACATCTATGCATTGTTACGATAGTATATACAGAATAGTTTCACTGCCCTAAAAATCCTCTGTGCACCACCTATATTCATCCCTCCCTCCCTGCTAACTCTGGCAACTACTGATCTTTTTACTCTTTTCATAGTGTTGCCTTTACCATAATGTCCTGTAATTGGGATCATATAGTGTGTAACCTTTTCAGATTGGCTTCTTTACTTAGTAATATGCATTTAAGTTTCCTCCATGTTTTTTCATGACTCAACAGCTCATCTTTTTAATGCTGAATAATGTTCCATTGTGCGGGTGTACCATAGTTTAGTTATTCATTCACCTACTGAAGGACATTTTGGTTATTTCAGTGTTCTGCTCATTTACTTCTTAAAGTTCTGCAAAGCAGGTATTATGGAACTGTTTACAGATTAGGAAGCAGAGTCAGAGGGGTGAAGTAATTTATTCAGTTTCACATCATTAGCAGTTGGCAGTTTATATTAGAACCTAAGCTCTCTAACTCCAAACCCGTAATCCTCACATATATTCTGCCATATAATTTAATAGGTCAAAACACAAATTATTTTTGACTATATAATTGAAAAACTCAGAATTACTCTCAGCTTTTGTTAAAGGTTTTAGGGGAGGACTCAGTTTTGGCAGTTGCTCTAAGTCTACTTCTTTGAGTAACCATTTGACTTGAAATCCTAAAACTGGATTTTCTTAAAAACACTCTCCTTCAGGGGCGCCTGGGTGGCTCAGTCGTTAAGCTTCTGCCTTCAGCTCAGGGCATGATCCCGGCGTTCTGGGATCGAGTCCCGCATCAGGCTCCTCCTCTGGGAGCCTGCTTCTTCCTCTCCCACTCCCCCTGCTTGTGTTCCCTCTTTCATTGCCTGTCTCTATCTCTGTCAAATAAATAAAATCTTTAAAACAACAACAACAACAACAAAACACTCTCCTTCAGAATTTTTGTTTATTCCATTCTATTTTTTCTTTTCCCCTGCTTATTCTGAACATATAAGGTAAAATATGTTTTCATTAATAAAATTCCTGGAAAAGAAATGAAATAACCCTAGGTGTGATCAAGGGGGAGGGGTTTGAGGCGTTGAAGATAAATATTCTTAGTATTAAATCTGTGGAATAGCTGATGAGAAGACAAGTGTTGCTGGCTTGAGTCCAGGCACCTTGGTTTTAAACCAAGAGTCCCACTGTTGCTTATATTATCACCCTTTGCTGTAATTATAAGTATTCACTACTCTCCATTTGTAATTCTGCAACTATGATCATGAGTAAACTGTAGACATTCTTTCTAATGGAATTTTGCTTTCTGATTGAACACCCATTATGAATATCCAGCATCTTTCACCTGTTTATGTAAGAAGTTAATTGAGTTGATTTCATAAGTTTCCATTATTTAAACTTGTTTTTTCCTTATTTGTCTTCTTTTTTTCTGTGGATAATTGAATGTAACCAAATCTAACAAAGTCCACCCTTGGGGGAAAAAACTTTGACAAACTAGAATCTGGAACCATAACATAGCAGACCAAATAAAAACTTTCTGAACTCTTATCCTAACATCTGATTTGTTCTATATTGTTGAATAGTATATATGAATTTTTAAGGTGTCAGACATTTAAATTCCAGTATGGGTTTTTTTGCTTTTAAAAAAAGTGACACTTGATTATTGTCAAGTATTTAAGTAGTACAGAAGGTATATAGTAGAAGGTAAAAGTAATATAACCAGTGCATTTTTTCTGAATATACTTTGGATGTAGTTCCATTGTACCATATGATCTTTCCCCTTTCTTTGTAATGTCTAGACCTGCCTTGTTTAACGTGGTAGCCACCACCAATGACATGTGGCAATTTAAATTTAAATTGATTAAAATGAATATAATAGAAAATTCAGTTTTTCAGTCACCCTAGTCAAGTTTCAAGTGTCTGTTAGCTATGTGTGCCTAGTGACTACTGTTTGAGACAGCGTAGAAATGTAGAATATATCTGTAATTGCAGAAAGTTCTTTTGGACAATGCTGATATGGATGGTTTTTTAAAAACATATATGCCTTTTAAAAAAATATTTTCTACTGCATAACTCTTTTTGTTAAGGCATATTTTATTTATGATAAATTGTACAAATTTAACATTTTTAAGTTCATTTTTAAGTTAAACTTTTTATTTTGAGATAGTTTCAATTCACATGCAATTGTAAGAAAAAGTACAGAGAGATCTTGTGTACCCTTTACCCAGGTTCCCCCAGTGGCAACACCTTGCAAAATTATAGTGTAATATCACAACCAGGAGATTATATTGAATCACTAAAGATATGGAACATTTCATTACCGCAAAGATCCTTCGTGTTGCCCTTGTATACCATGCTAAACTGTTATCCATTTCTATAGTTTTGTAATTTTAAGAATGTTATTTAAATGGAATCATAGTGGTATGTAACCTTATGGGATTGGCTTTTTTCAATCAGCATAATTCTCTGGAGATTTGTCTGGTTGTAGCAGTCAGTCATTATTTCGTTCCTTTTTATTACTGGGTAGTGTATGGATATATTACAGTTTGTTTAACCATTTACCTATAGAAGGCTATCTGGATTGTTTCCAGTTTTTGGTTATTATATATGAAGCTACTTTAACCATTTGTGTACAGGTCTTTGTGTAAAGTAAAAATAACTTTTCATGGGGCACCTGGGTGGTGCAGTCAGTTAAGTGTCTGACTCTGGATTTCAGGTCAGGTTGTGATTTCAGGGTCCTGAGATTGAGCCCCAATTTGGGCTCTGCCCTTGGCATGGAGCCTGCTTAAGATTCTCTCCCTCTTCCGCTGCCCTTCTTCCCCATGCACACGCTCTCTCTCCCTCTCTGTCTCTAAAATAATAAATAAATGAATCTTAAAAAAAGTTTTCATTTCACTGGGTTATAGGGTAGTTGTATGTTAGTGTTTTCAGGAAACTGTCAAGGGGTGCCTGGGTGGTTCAGTCGTTAAGCGTCTGCCTTCAGCCCAGGGCGTGATCCCAGGGTCCTGGGATCGAGCCCCGCATCGGGCTCCCTGCTCTGCTGGGAGCCTGCCTCTTCCTCTCCCACTCCCCCTGGTTGTGTTCCCTCTCTCACTGGCTGTGTCTCTCTCTGTCAGATAAATAAAATCTTTAAAAAAAAAAGAAAAAGAAAAAAGAAAAAAAACCCTGTCAAGCTGTTTTCCAGAGTGGCTGTACATTTTACATTTCAGTCAGCAGGGTATGAGTAATCTGATCTCTGCATTTTCACCAGCATTTACTATTGATACTTTTTTTGATTTTAGCCCATTTGAATAGTAGATGATGATAAGTCATTGTGGTATTAATTTGCATTTCCCTAATGGCCATTGTTGCTGACTATGTTTTCATGTGCTTACTTGCCATCTTATATCCTCTTGGGTGAAATGTCTCTTTGTAATAGTTTGCTAGAGCATAGAAATACCACACATAAAGTGGCTGAAATAATGGAAATTTATTTTCTCATTGTTTTGAAGCGTGGAAGTCCAAGATCAAGGTATTAGCGGGCTTGGTTTCTTTTGAGGTCCCACTCTGGCTTATAGACAGCTGCCCTCTTGCTGTGTCCTCACATGGTTTTTTAACTGTGCTCACAGTGACCCTGGTGTCTGTGTCCAGATATCCTCTTCCTTTAAGGACACCAGTCAGATTGGATTGGGGCCCACCCTGGCAACCTCTTTTAAACTTAATTCCCCCTTTAAATGGCTTAGCTCCAAATACAGTAACATTTTGAGGTACTGGCAGCTTGGCTTCAATAAGTGGATTTTGGGGGACACAATTCAGCCCATAACAATGCCTTTTGCCACTTTCTTTCAATTGATTATTTTACTGTTGAGTTTTAAATGTATTCTAGACACTAGTTCTTTGTTTTGGCTTGCAGATATTTTCTCCCAGTCTATTAGCTTGTCTTTTCAGCCTCAATAGGGTCTTTCTCATGGCATAAGTTTAAAGTTTGATGAGGTCTGGTTTATAAGTTTTTACTTTTATGGGCTGTATTTTTTTGAGTTAAGTCTAAGATTCTTCTTTCCTAGCCAAAAATCTCAAAGATTTTTTCTTTTTTACATTATAGTTTCACAGGTAACACTGAAGTTCAGGATCAGTTATTTTTTGCATAAAGTGTGAGAATTAGGTTGAGGTTTTTTGTGTTTTGGGCTTTTTGTGGCCTGTAAATATCTAGCTGCTTCAATACCATTTGTTGAAAAGCTTATCTTTCCTCCATTGAATTGTTTTTACATTGTTGTCAGAGATCAGTTGAGCATATTTGTGTGTGCTTATTTCTGGGTTCTGTGTTCCACTTCACTGATCTATGTGTCTGTCCCTCAGCCAGTACTATACCATCCTGATTACTGTAGCTTTATAAAAGGTCTTGAAATTGAGTAACTGCTTTCTTTATTCATTTTTTTCAAAATTATTTTAGCTACTTTATTTGCCTTCCTATGTAAATTTTAAAATAATCTTGTCTATATTTACAAAAAATCTTCCTAGGACTTTGATAGGAATTGCATTAAACTTGTATATCAGTATGGGGAGAATTGACATCTTTACCATGTTAAGTCTTCCAATTCATGAATATGGTATGTCTGTTTAGTTGTTCAGATCTTTGTTTTCTTTCATCAGTGTTTTGTGGTTTTCAGCATGAAAGTACTGTATATGTTTGGTTACACTAATTTCTGTTCTCTCAGGCCGACTTATGGCATCTCTCCAGCAGTTCTTACACTCCTACATCGTCAGTTTTTAGCTTTATTAGATTATATCTACTAATCATTTTTCCCAGCCAAAAAAAAAAAAAAATCCCAAAATCAAACCTTATTTTCTTTAATCCCACTTACCTCTGTTTTCTGCCCTATTTCTTTGCTCTTCTTTATAGCAAAACTCGTCAGAAGAGTTGCTTATATTTGCTGTTCCCAGTTCCTTTCCTTCCCATCTTTTCTTTAATCAGTCCAGCCTGGCATATGCCCCACCTTGTCAAAGTAAAGCAGCATGTCGGTTGCTAAATCCAGTGGTCATCATGTGGTCCTTATCCTTCTTGAGTTTTCATCAGCATTGATATAGTTGATTTCTCCTGGATACATTTTCTTTGCTTCAGGGAAATGCAGATTAAAACAAGGTCCAATTTGGTACCCATCAGATTTCCTCAAAATTAAGTCTGGTAAATCTAAATATAGTGAAAACTCAGACATTGCTAGTGAAGCTTAAATTGGTCTTACCACCTTAGAAAGCAATTTAATGATAGGAAAGTTGAAGATACTAAAATCTTTTTATCCAGATGTTCTATTACTAGGTGCTTACCCTAGAGAAACTTTTACAGGTGAGATTTGTATAAGATTGTTCATTGTAGTATGGTTTATAGTAGCAAAAAGTCTCAGTAGGAAACTGTATGTGGTTTATTCATATAATAGAGTACTATCTAGCAATTGCATTGAACTACATGTATCAGCACAGAGAGATCTCAGAAACATAATGTTAAGTGAAAAATACTAGGTGTGAAAGAATAAATTATATATGGTATATTTGTGATTTATGTGATTTATGATATATAATAAGATATTAAATGGGACTTTTTGTGTCATCTAAGCATTTTTCCTGGAGTTCAAAGCTGAGGACAGTAGTTGACAAAGGATCCCTGTGGTGTAAACAGAGATGCTGAGCTTGCTGGGAAGTGGCCATGATTTGTCCTGGAACTCTGTTACCTCCAGCTTATACAAAATTGAGAGAGACTTAAATGAGAGGAAGGGCTCTTTGAAGAGTTATTAATCCAAGAGGGAGTGCTGTAGTGTTTATATTGTCCTCTGTGTGTGTTGCAAACAATTTCTCTGAAAGACTGGGGAACTTTTCAGGAGGGAAAATTTGTCTAAGTCTGGATGCCTGCTGGGATGCTGTCTTAGTGGAGTGTTAGAGAATTCATGGAAAAGTGTGATTTGGGTCCCCTGCAGTTATTGAAGGCCCACAGACTGAAGGCCATTGCTGCTTTCCTGGGGAAGCATAAAGGTAAGGGATACATAAAATAGTATTGCAGTGGAAGAGCCAGAAGAGAGGGCTTCCTCTGTGTGTGTAGTGATGTTAACAGTGTTTCCTTTGGACCAGGAGAACACTTTAGAAGCTAGTTAGGCTAGAGCCATCATGAAAGAAACTTCTCACTTTTCTCTCTCTATTCCTGTCCTGTGGTAGGCAGAATGATGGCCCCCCCCAAAATCAAATCTTAATCCCTGGAACCTGTGTTACCTTATTAAATGGAAAAGAGTCTTTGCGGGGATAATTAAATTAAGGGTGTTGAGATGGGGAGGTTATTTTGGATATCCAGGTGGACTCTAATTGCAGTCACGTGTATCCTTATAAAGGGGAGGTAGAGGGCGATTTGAACACACATGCACAGAAGGTTATATGAAGCAGACTGGAGAGATTGGGAGATGTGGGCCTGGAATATTGGAGTGAGGTTGCCACAAGCCAGGGAATGCCGGAAGTTACCAGAGCTAGAAGAGGCAAAGAATGGCTTCTCCCCTGGTACCTCCTGAGGGAGTGTGGCCCTGCTGACACCTTCTGATACTGATGTCTGATTTTGGACTTCTGACCTCCAGAACTATAAGATAATATATTTGTGTTGTTTTAAGCCTCTAAGTTTGTGGTAACCTATTATAGCTGTAATGGAAAACTAATACACCATCACACAGTATTGTAATTATTTGTTTTCAGAGGATTGGGAACACAGAAAACTGGATTGTTAACTCTGCCTGAGGGAAACAAGGAAGGCTGTGGTGACATTTGAATTGTGAATTGAAGGATTTGTAAAAGTTTGCCAGATCTGAGATGGGGCGTGCCTTCTAAGTGGAATAGCTAACATGAGTGAAAGGACCTTAAGGTTTTTAATATACAAGACTTCTTGGGATGGCTGTTAAACATTTAAGATGCTTAGAAGGAAATGGTAGATACTAAGGTTGGAAAAAGTAAGTTGGGGCCAGTTCATGCAATTTTGCATGCTTACTGAAGTGTTACCACTTTACCCTATTTGCATGATTATAAGGATTTTAAGCAGGGAAGTGATTGGAACAGTAAGGTGGCTACACCATTTGAGAAGATATTGTAGAGGCAAAACAAAAAAGAAGTGATGGATTTGCTTTGAGAAAAGAAGTAGTAAGACTTGGTAGCTAATTAATTGCACCTGAAATTTTGGGGGCTTGAATGACATTTAGTGTGGACATTTTGCTAGTTGGAAATGCCTTTTAGTAAATTATACAGGAAGGTGGAAGAATATATTGTAAAGATGGTGAGGAGGAGAAAGATCATTAGATGATCTTTTAAAATTGTATATCTAATCTGTAATTTCCTTGCTCAAAACTCCCTGATTATCTATTGCCTACTGAACTGGATGCCTAATAAGTACCTTTGTTTATTCTCAATTGAAGATGGGATTTGTGCATTTCTTCTTTTAGGATTTTCAGTGTTTCTTTGACATCGTATTTGCAACTTGGTAAATAAATTTAAAACTTAATGCACACGTGCACTTGACTCATACATTTAAAAAACAAACAAAACTTAAATTGCTTAAAAGGTATTTGCCACAGATGGGACATTTTGTGTCTGCCCTACCTTTCTGGGGCCAAGCTGGAAATGTGGCCAGTACTTGAGCTTGGGTTGCTGGTTAAGAAGAGTTGGCTGTGTGTGTGAAGGGCAGGAAGCAGAGAAGTGGAAAGAGACTTCCGTGAGATTTTCAGGCCAACTAGGAGATGATATGAAAAGAATGCTAGTCAGAATCCTATAGTTGGAGAATAAAATTGAGAGTTAATCTCAAGTGAAATATGAAATTGGACATGTTTTATAGGGGTGGTGGCCAACTGGGTATTTATATCCAAGTACAATGTTATTCATTCTCTGGAATGTATTTGAATACTATTTAACAACTTATATATAATGGAGAAACAATAAAGACATTGCCTTTTTAAAGTGGAAAAAAAGGTAAGGAAATAAGGACGTACTGTCATCATTTTTTCCCCAGTATTGCACTTGATGTTTTTGCCAATGTCATATGCCACAGAAGTGAAAGACCACATTTACTTGCAGGAGTAAATGTTTGGAGTACTTGTTTGTATTCTTAGACTACTCAAAGAAATCATCAAACACAAATGAATATTTTTAATCATGTGTCGAGATACAAGATAAATTTGAGCATTAGCAATACTCCTGTATACTAGTTATTACATTAAAGGTCTTGAGATGCAGAGGTTATCCTGGATATCGAGCTCCAAAATACAGTGGAAATGCTTTATGCTCTCCATTGCATACTCTTTACCAAAATAATTCTGAGTTGTATTAGTCAGATTAAGCTAGGTTTTGCTGCAGTAGCCACGCTAAAGTCTTAGTGGCTTACATGTTAACGTGCAGTACATATGCATTGTGGGTTGGATAGTGGCTTTGGGAATTCGACTGATTATCTACTCTTTGGAATATTGCCATTTTCAACTGATTATCCACTCTTTGGAATATTGCCATTTTCCATGGTAGAGGGAAAGAGAATGAGGAATTGCATACTGGCTCTTAAAACCTATTCTCTGAAAACAACATGTCTCTTTTATTCATATTCTATTAATTAAAAAAAAGCCACTTGGACTCACTTCACTTTCAAGGGGCCATGGTGTATAATCCTGCTATGTACTTGGAAAGAGAATTGGAAATATTTAATGGTTAGCACTAATGATCACAGTAGCATTTAAATATAAAAGTTAGGACCAGAAAGCCCAAGGAAAAGATTGTATGTGATTATAAAGAGCATAATTCTTGAAATATATTGAAAATATAAATAACTCAAAAAATAGAACAGAAGTGTTTAGGTCAGTATGAAAAAGGTTAATATCTAATCTTCTCAATATGTGAAAATCTGATTCAAATCTGTTAAACAAACAAATTTCAGGCCTCAAATAGAATAAAATGGCCAAAGGATAAGAACAGGCAAGTCTCAAAAGATGACATAGAATAGGAAAGTTAAAATACCAAGTATTTTTTTTTAAGATTTTATTTATTTGAGAGAGTGAAAAAGAGCAGGTGCATGAGTGGGGGGGGGGGAGGTGGCTCCTGGAGAGAGCAGGAGGGGCAGAGGCAGAGGGACAAGCAGACTCTCTGCTGAGCAGGAAGCCTGACATGGGGCTCCATCCTAGGACCCCGAGATCATGACCTGAGCCTAAGGCAGAAGCTTAACCTACTGAGCCACCCAGGCACCCCTGAAATATCAAGTATTGTTTACTTTATTTAAATTAAGGGAAGAATTCAATAAAAATAAGAGTGGTGCTAGTGAATATATTTAGAAATGGTCAATCATATGATGCTGGTGGGATTATAAATATAATCCTTTTGTAAAACAATTTACATACTGTATCAAAAACCATAAAAATATTCATCCTCTTTAAGAATTCCTCTTTAGGAAGTTTTGTCCAGTTAAAAAGAAGAAATATTAAATGACTTAAAGGTAGTATTGTTTAGTAGTGGGGAAAGTCAATTCATTTGTTCTGTAATTTCCTTTAAGGGCAATAAATACTATGCCAGTCTCTGTTTGTGCTAAGCACTGGGAGTACACAAATGATTTAAGGTGGGCTTCTTGACTTGTCATAGTTTATGTTCAATGGTGAAGAAAATGTTAGGAGAAGACAAAGAATGGAATGCCCAAGAAGTAACATCTGAGCTTAGTTAGGAAATGTAAGAGTAACCTAATGTTTAGTGATTGGGAAATGTTTCAGTATGTTTCAATATGTCAATTTAATTAAATATTTTGCAGTGGTTCAAAGCATTACTTATAAAAACTACCTATAATGGCATGAAGAAATGTAAAATGGAAGAATATAAAGTATGAGTACTATGATTACAGACTACATGAAGATAATTGGATGAACAAAGATTGTTATAGCAGTGTTGAAAGAAATTTTAAAAATTAGGTTAAATTAGGAAACAGCACTTTCTCCTAAAAACACATAACTCTAGACTAATAACGAAAAGAAAAATTAGACAAATCCCAGTTGAGGGTCATTCTGCAAAATACCTAACTGTCATTGAAAACAAGGGGACATCTGAGAAATTGTTATAGCCAAGAGGAGCGTAGGGAGCCATGACAACTTAAATGTAATGTGATGTTATAGATGGGATCCTGGAACAGAAAAAGGATATTATGTAAAAACTAAGGAAATCTGAATAAAGTATGGACTTCAGCTAACAATAATGTATCAATATTAGTTCATTAATTGCAACAAATATGCGGTACTAATGTTGGATGTTAACTGGGTATGCAGAATATGAGAACTCTGCATTGTTTTTATAAATCTTATCCTAAATAAAAATCCTAAAAATAAAGTTTATTTTTAAAGAGGTATGAGAAGGAGAAAAATGTACATGTAGGCATTTGTTCATCAAATGCCTGTGGGGAAAGAAAAAAATGTATGCCAAATTTATGTATATTGTTACAAATATTTATATATGTGTGGATTAATCCTAGAAAGAAATGAAGTGAAAACCAGTTTTTAAAGAAGCCAGAAGGTGACGATGAACATTTTCCTACTCTAACATTTGTTGGAAGCAGCAAGATTATTTTGATAGTTTGGATTGAGGCAATGGTGGTATTACTCCAGAATGAGGAGAACTTGTGAGTGAAGTTCGACTCTCTATTAGAAGCAGCAATCACGTAGTGTTAGGCAGGGATCCGGAACCGCAGCTGAATATGTAATATATGGGACCTGTTGCTTACTGAAAAAATTGATTCAAAATCTTTCCATTTTATTATCAAATCATTTTTGTCTAATCTTCCCTTAAAGAGAGCATCAAAAAAAGTTAGAAAGCATTCTGGCTTGAGTATAGTGCCATCTGCTGGCACTGTTAATTAAATACACTTTTTAAATCATTTTATGATCTTGTAATGGCTACTGCTTTTCCTTATTTATTGTTCCCTTGGTTATATTTGTTTTATGCTTATGCTGTCTTTTTGTTGTATATAATTGATATTACTTTTTAACAAATCCTTATGGTATGCATAGAAGTTCGTTCATCACAACCTCAGGTTTTAGGAAGGTCTCACATTTGGCTTCGCAGTTTTAGCTGGGACTTATTAAAAATAAGTCAAGTATGCATAGAGCTTGTTTCCTTTCCTTTCTTCTTCTTGTTGGTAACCCTTTATGGTGCTCTAATTTTATCTCGTACATTTAATGAAGTTAAATTTGAGCGACTCAAAATTATATAATTAAATACATTTAGCTCCTTGATTCAGAGTCTGCCTTATTAGAGGGATACCTGACAGCAGACATTTACACAGTGCAAATCATAAGCATTTAGTTAATCCCTGCTGGCTTGCTAACTCACTGTGTATGTGGGCTATGCACCAAAGATAGGCAGGTAACATGTGCCTTGTAGGTAACATGTTTGTGCCCTAGAATGTTAAATTGATTTCTCCCTTTTTTGGGGGGAGGGGTTTGGGAATGCATTTATTTAATTAATTTGGAATTATGGTGTCTTTTTCATCTCTTTTGCACGTGGGTGTGCTTGCTCTCTCTCTCTGACAATTGTATTTTGCCACCTGTGAATTATCTTCATATCCCTTGCCCATTTTGTCAAATGTGGTGTTATTCATGCTTTTCTCAGAACTTTGTTTTGTTTTGTTTACATTAGGACTACTATTGCGAGTATTCTTATATTTAAGTCTTTGGCCTAGCTGGAAGTTACCTGATATGAGGAGTTAGGTGGGAATAGATAGGCTGGAGCCTGGTCCTGCCAGGGGATAGTCACATCTCTGGGAAGCCTGGGAAATTGACCTGCAATTTACCTTGTCCTGTAGTAAGCATTGAAGAAAATCCTAGAGCCTTTGAACAAGTTACTTAGACTTTGGGTATGGCCAGAGTTTCCAGAACAGTCAGGAGAGTCCAGGAGGGGTACACACTCCCCAAGAACAGGAAGATGTATCTTTCTCTCACCAGGAGAACCCCATCCTTCTCTCACATAGGCATCTGTATGTTCTTACGGAGAATGTGGCTGACCTGGGAAGCCTCCATTCATGCTGCCCTGAATTCTTTTTTTTGTGGCCCTGTTATTTTCAAATACATTTCAGCATCATCTGCCATTAAGGAAACTGTATCTTTGGCTATATTTGTTAGCCTCTTTCCTTAGAGCATATCAGCGTTTATGTTGGAGATCGCTACATTTTTTTTTTATCCCGAATGGTAGCCAGTTGTCCATTTATACCATTTATTGAATAATCTTTCCCTCATGATTCTAATTCTCATTCTTCAAGCTCTATTCCCTTGCCCTGTTTATTACTGCATTGCTTCTATTTTTGCATGTGTTTCCTTCCTTATATACTGTAGTCGGTGGTAGGACAAATCTCTTCCCTTACCCTTTTTTTCCTGAATATTCCTGAATTTACTCATCTTGCACAGTTATTCTTTCAGAAGTACTCTACCATCGAATCAATTCTTACAGAACCTTATATAAAACATCTGTATTCAGTTGCTAATAAACATAAGCTCTGGGCCGTAGAGGATACTTTGGTCAATGCTGCTTCCCTGTTTTTTAAAAAATAAAAATAAATGTAAACTAAAGATTTAATAGGTCTAGCGTTCTGAAAAAAGTTAACTAGATTGCACATGGACACTTGGTAACTAGTTGATTGGCTATATTCCACCGGGGCATTTGAAAAAACATTTATTAATGGCATCTGTCATCTTGATACACCAGTCAGCATTTGCCTGTACCTGCTGTATAAATTTAGGTCCTGTCATGATTTCCCTTTGCAGCAGTGTGCAGCTGCTGAGCTTATCCCAGCTCTTCTTATTCTTGTCTACTACTTTAGCATTAGATTTTGGAGGTGCTTTCTCCTTCCTTCAGTTCTCTTCAACAACTACCAGGACTTTGGCTGTTGGGGTCCCAGGGTGGCTCAGTCCGTTAAGTGTCTGACTCTTGATCTCAGCTCAGGTCTTGATCTCCGGGTTGTGAGTTCGAGCCCCGAGTTGGACTCCATGCTGGGTGTGGAGCCTACTTTAAAAACAAAACAAAACAAAACAAAACAAGGGGCGCCTGGGTGGCTCAGTCGGTTAAACGTCTGCCTTCAGCTCAGGTCATGATCCCAGGGTCCTGATCGAGCCCCGCATCAAGCTCCCTGCTCACTGGGGAGCCGGCTTCTCCCTCTCCCTCTTCTGCTCACCCTGCTTATGTTCCCTCTCTCTCTCTCTGTCAAATAAATAGATAAAATCTTTAGAAAACAAAACAAACAAACTGGCTGTTAACTGGGTACCTTAAGGATCTTCCTATGGCTGTAATTTCTTTATCCCAATATAGAAAATCATTGTATGTTCGCCTTACAAGGCATCTTGGAGGACTTGTAATCTAGTAGTTTTTTGAACTTTTTTAAAAAAGCAGCTGCATCTTTTTTTCATTTAAAGAAACCTTATGTAAAACCTCAGTACCTAAAGATAGGATAAATAACACAGGCCTTTGTTTAAGAAGTGAATGTATTGAGAGTGGGGCTTAAGCCTTAGAGCTCTTGGATACCCTGCTGTTGGTCCTTGAGGCACCTTAGAGGAACTGTGTCCTTATTTTATTTATCCTTCTTTTTTTTTAATACAAATAAGGGACCTGAATCCTATAGTAGTGAATTGCCTCCCTGGGTATAGCCTAGATAAGAAGGTGGCAGACTTTGAATTCAGTAGCCTTCTAGTCAAAGACTTTTTCTATTACACCAAGCTGCTTCTAATGAATTTACTGCATTCTTAAAAATTACAGTGTTCTACATATGTATTTTTAAATTGATATTACTTTTCTTGGCAAGTAGCAGTTAAATTGCTTCTTAGTTCCCATTAAAATCAAGGAAAACTTATACAATTTAAAATTATCATTAAATATTTACATGTTGAAAATGTATCGGATATGTAATAGCAGATTTGTAATTAGAAGTTAATATTATCTGTACATTTATTGAAGATGCACTTATTTACAAGAATATAGTATATTTTTTAATGTTTTTGGAATTAAAAAATTATAACTGTTATTCCTAGGCCTAGTGATAGTGGTGATTATCTTGATAGAGAGTGTTGTCGTTTGTCATAGTGATGGGGTTCTAGTTCTACAGATAAATCAGTTTCCAGTCTGTTTAAAAGTGAGAAAGATCATTTAAAACCTGTACTACAATTTTTTTGGGGGGAATGAAACAGGCTGGAGATTTGCTTTAACATCATTACTTCTGTCTTTTAGTGGGAATACTTTATCTCTCTGGAATTACTGTAGGGATATATTAAAATTATCTTTTAAAAATCAAGTTTCTTGGGGCGCCTGGTAGGCTCAGTCAGTTAAGCGTCTGCCTTCAGCTCAGGTCATGATCCCAGGGTCTTGGGATCGAGTTCCGCATAGGGCTTCCTGCNNAGTAGGGAGCCTGCTTCTCCCTCTCCCTCTGCCTGCCATTCCCCTTGCTTGTGCGTGCACGGGCTTTCTCCCTGTCTGTCAAATGAATAAATAAAATCTTAAAAAAAATAAGTTTCTTTTACTAAAAAGTAAAAACAAAATCTTATAGATGGATAAAACAGAGATTTAATTTAAAAATGTAACTAGAAGAAAAAAGTGATTTCTAGAACATTTGGCAATGTCACTGAGACAGAATGGTCTGTGGAGAAACTGAGTACAACTTAATAATTTTGTACAATAAGTGAGGTTTCTGGGGATAAAAATGGAATTAAAGTCACATGGAAGCATTAGGATAATAAGCCTTAAAAAGAGATTTATTTTTTATTTTATGAATATTTGGTTTTTGTCTGTAAAAGCAAAATGTTTGTCCTTAGTAAATAAGAATAGCAGTTTGCCCTAACAGATTTTCAAATTGACATAGGTTTTAAAGTTATGACTTTTTAGATCTTATGTTGTCTTTGTTTAGGTTTTAACTTATTATTGAAAGGTTCTTGTTTCTAGTATTTGACTTAGGTTTCTTACTTACTTTGTCCTTGCACTCTGAATTTTTAACGTCCGTGACAGCTAGTGACTGTATTTGGTGTATGTTTGCAGTGCTTCTCCAAGCCACACTGGAGCCTAGTGCAAAAGGAAAAATCAGCAATACTGATGCTGTCTATATTTAAAAGGTTGATGTTTGGGATTTTTTTTTTTTTTTTTGCATTGACTTTTTTATTTTTTTGAAGATTTTATTTATTTATTTGAAAGAGAGAGTGAGTGCATGAGCAGAGGGGAAGGGCAGAGGGAGAGGGAGAAGCAGATTCCTCACTGAGGAGGGAGCCACGAGGTGGGGCTTGATCCCAGGACCCCAGGATCACAACCTGAGCTGAAGGCAGTAGCTTAACCAACTGAGCCACCCAGGTGTCCCTTGGCTTTGATTTTTAAAACAGAATCCATTAAAATACATTTTGTGAAATTCTAGTATAGTTAACATACAGTGTTATGTTAGTTTCAGGTGTACAGTATAGTGATTCAGCAATTCTATACATCAGTGGTCATCATGGCAAGTGTACTCTTTAATCCCCTTTATCTGTTTCACCCATCCCCTCTCTCCCCTCTGGTAACCATTGGTTTTTCTCTATAGTTAAGAGTCTTTTTTTTTGGTTTGTTTCTTTTTCTTTGTTTTGTTTCTTAAATTGTACATATGAGTGAAATCAAACTACATTTGTGTTTCTCTGACTTTTTTCACTTAGCATTATACCCTCTATCCATCTACGTTGCTGCAAATGGCAAGATTTCATTCTTTTTTATGGCTGATATACCACATCTTCTTTATCCATTCACTGTGCAGTTTTTATCTTGATTACTGAATTTTTTGGCAACCTCTTAAACTTTGTATTGGCCTTACCATGTCCTGGCTTGAGGTTGCAGTACACCATATAGTGCTTTATGTTTAGCAGGCCAAATGTGCTTAGTTTTCTGTTGTCGTATAAAAGAAACATAATTGTATCTTAGTGCTGTGTTATATTGAGGGGGCGGACTATGTGTAACACATTTTGTATTTTTTTTAAAAGATTTTATTTATTTATTTGATAGACAGCCAACGAGAGAGGGAACACAAGCAGGGGGAGTGGGAGAGGAAGAAGCAGGCTCCCAGCGGAGCAGGGAGCCCGATGCAGGGACTCGAGCCCAGGACCCTGGGATCACGCCCTCAGCTGACGTCAGACGCTTAACGACTGAGCCATCCAGGCGCCCCACAAATTTTGTATTTTAAATAGAAAATTACACACAGCATATAAGCTTTGAATGGATGTAAAATTCTGTAAAACTGTTTAAAATTAGGAGTGTTGACCTTTTTAGAAATGTTTAAGCGAATTTACATTTTATCAGAACTGCCCCATTGTTCCTTACTCACCTAATGGTGATGCTTAACAAGCCCTTGGCATATAGGGTTGTAAGAAAAGATAATATCTGAAGATAATAGGAGAATAATCTGCATTGGTTTTGTTTTTTTACCACCTTAGAGTTTATTTGGCACGTGTTGAAGGTTTTAGAGTGTTAGGTGTTAAAGTAGAGTTTAGAGTGTTGTTGAATCACTGTGTTATATACCTGAAACTAATGTAATACTGCATGTCAAGTGTACTCAAGTAAATTTTAAAATAAAAAATAGAGTTTTAAAGGTAGGGGTTATGCTGGAATAAAAAAATTGGTTTGAGAGAATGAGAGTTGATTTGATGAAGTAAGAGTTCTGTGGAGCTAAAGATAAATTTCAGTTTCAAATTTGTCACTAATTTCTAGTCTCACAGCTTTTCTGTTTTGAGAGTGTACACAAGGGGTAGATCTAGTGAATGTGCTTTTTCTCTGAAGAATACAGACTTCAGAATAATTAATTTCAATAATAAACATTCTTCAAAACAGTGCAAAAGTGGTAGTAAAATATTGAAATGTTTTCTGTACCTCTTTTCTGAATTTTTGCCTTTGTGTGATTTACTCTTTAACAGGAAATCAAACCCCAAAGCCATTATAACCATGGATATGGTGAACCTCTTGGACGGAAAACTCATATTGATGATTACAGCACATGGGATATAGTCAAGGCTACACAGTAAGTTTTTTGTTGTAGTTGTTTTCTTCTTTGACATCTGTATTTCAGGTGAAATATGAGCACATACATTTATTTCTCTTTATTCATAATTCTCTATTTGGTGAGACATTGTTCTCATACTTTAGCTCTTTGTACAGATTTAACATAGCTGATTAAAGTCTTTGTCTAGTCAGTCTAATGTCTGGGATTCCTCTGGGACAGTTTTCTGTTAATTTCCCCCCTCCCTCCACTGTGGGTTATACTTTCTTGTTTCTTTTCATGTCTTGTAATTTTTTTGTTAAAAACTGGACTATTTAAATTCTAGGAGATGATAGTTTTGTTTTTAAAGATTTTATTTATTTGAGAGAGAGGCAGAGAGCACACCGAGGAAGAAGGAGAGGGAGAAGCAGACTCTCCACTGAGTGGGGAGCCCAATGCAGGGCTTGATCCCAGGACCCTGTGATCAGAACCTGAGCCAAAGGCAGACACTTAACTGACTGAGCCACCCAGGCATCCCTGAGGTGATAGTTTTTATATCAGATTCTCCTGGGGTTTGTTGTTATTTGTACCATTTCTAAACTAATTCTGTAAAGTCTGTACTTTTGTCATGTGTGACCACCGAAACCTCTGCTCAGTTAGTTTAGTGGTCAGTAAAAGATGAGACAGAAACTTCTAATTCCCTAGAACCGTAAGCCTGATCTTTGTTGAGGAACTCTGTGTGTGTGTGTGTGTGTGTGTGTGTGTGTGTGTGTGTGTTAGGACACTTAGCACTCTGCCAGGCAGCTTACTAGAGCTTAGCCTTCGCTTTTTGCTTGGCCAGAACCTCAGGGTCAATCAGGTGTGAGAGCTTAGGGCCTTCCTAGGTCTTTGTTGAACATGTGCACACAGCCGTATGCTTGTGCATGGCCTTCTAGATTCCCAGGGATATGTCTGAGCTTTTCAAAGCCTCTATGGATATCTTATTCCTCTGCTTTTGCTTTTAAGCTTTTTGATTTGTCTTGTTGGACCCAGCTGTCACCCATCCTCTCAAGCAGCTGTGATGTTAAAATATTTGACAAACAGCCCCCAGGGAGAAGCTTTTGATGAGTTTAAGTGAGGTTCAATAGATGAGCCTTTCAAGTGGACTCTTACCTGTCTGGGAACCACCAGACAGGTCAAATAATGACTTCTCTTTTGGAATGAGGCTTTGAGAGAACTCCATCCCAGTTCTGCTCACTCTGGTTACTAGTTACGAGTATAACCGAAGCAATGTGAGTTCACTCCTTGGTGAGTCACAGATACACCAGGTGGAGTTGTTGCACAAGTAAACATTATTTGCAGCAAGTGAGGAGATTACGGGAATAACTTGCAAAGCTGTGACTCCCTGAGCAAGTGTGGATGGGTTCCTTTTATTTAGGGTTATGATGAATATTTTAAAAAGGGATTCTTGTCATTACACGTAGAGGTGGGATAAGATGGCACACTTGGCTTAAGGAAAAGGAAACATGCCTGTGCATACATTTTATGTTATGTAAATGAGGCTTGTGCTCCTCCTTGGGCAGAGATTTTAGTATTATAATGAATAAAAGTAATTGTCAGTCATTCTAGAGGTTACTCCATAGTCCCTCTGTATAGGTGCAATTCAGGGGGTTAGAATCAAACTAGTCTGGGTGGTCTCGGCCAGCTGGAGGTCTTGTCAGGGCAGTTGCTATCACTTGAGGGGTGGTTTCGGTTCCATTTGCCTGAGTTGAGATAGCTGGAAAGAAGAGCTTAAGGAAAAATGTGGGACAAAGGTCAGTGAGTTCAAGCAGGTGGGCAGTAAAAGGTGGTGTTGGGGTTTAGCTGGTGACACTAGTACCAGGAATACAAACATTTTTTTTCAAGGCTGCTGGGAAGCAGAGATGCTGGTACTATGATATGTTAAAATACCACCAAAGTTCTCTGTTCTTACTGAAATTCAGCTATTTTTTTGACTGAATGCTCCTTGGATTGCTGGAAGCCTTTTGTTAATTCCCAGAGTTCTGAAAAAGTTGATTTTTACACTTTCTGCCAGGTTTTTCATTACTTTTGTGGAAAGACAAACTTTCGGAGGTCCTTACTTCACTGGTGGCACTTTTACTTTCTTGAATGTTAGGTATAGTCGAAAATCAGAGCACATTGTGCCCCCTGTATTCAGCACACAAATTACACTGCATTACATTCATCTTTCCTTCTGAGACTGCTTCTTTTGATATCTCCATTCTCTCATTTGTGATTAATCTATCTCACCCAAATGCATCATTTCCATCAGAAAACAGACTCCAGTATCTTTCATCTTAAGAAAAAAATAACCACCTTTCTTTATACCTCACATACTCTTCTAACTAGTCTATTTCTTGAAATTATCTATGCTGTTTGTAATTTCTACCTTTAAAAACACTTATTTAAATTGTGAAACATTTCAATTCTACAGTAAAGTATAGAGAAGAATATAACTGTCAGATTAAGCAGATGCTACTAACGTTTTGCTGTAATTGCTACAGGTCGCGCAGTGTGCTCTCCTCCTTCTCCCCAAGGAAATCTCTCTTGAAACTGCTGTGAATCATTCTCATGAACATTCCTGTACATTTATTTCTACAAACATCTACAAATAAGATATGTTGTTGTAATATGTGCCTAAAATTTATATAAACTGTATTCTACTCTGCATATCACTTTACAGCCTATTTTTTTAAAATAAAAAAACCATATAGCTTTTGTGATTTATTAGTGTTGATAAATAAGGACCTAATTTATTGTTTAACTGCTTTGTATTATTCTATCATTCCTTACTGAGGGACACTTTAAATTGTTTCTACAGTACTTTTTTATTATTACAAACATTGCATCAGTGAATGTCCTTTTTCCTGTTTTCCTATATACATAAACAAGAGTTCTTCTAGGGTAGACAACTCAAGTGGAATTTCTGGCTTCTTCAGTATGTTCTTTCAACTTTACCAACTATTGCCAAATTGATTTCCAAAATGGCTGTACCAGTTTGTCCTTGCACCTGCAGGAAATGAGTTCTTTGACTACTTCTTGCTAACTCCTAGTTGTGTCACATTAATAATTGCTGTCAATTTAATGGTTGTGAAATGGTTTTCTGTTTTGATTGGCCTTTTGCAGATTACAAATCGTGTTGAATTTATTTCCTATGTTTATTGGCCATTTGGGTTTCTTTCTGTGCAAATTGCCATTTTAAATCCTTGACCCATTTTGGGTTCTTTTGTCTTTTTGTAATTGATTTGTAAAAGTTCTTTGTATATTTTGATGGAGTCCACAAAGAAGTTAGTGGGATCTGTGTCCCCTTAGTGTTCTCCAGAGTCCTGTGTTGATGCTTTCCTAGCCCCTTCTCACCCTCCCCACCCCATGTAGCTCACCATTCACTACTCCTCTCCAGTGTGTTGAAACTCCTATTTCTTTTTTGCAATAATGTGGTGGAACTTCTCTGGAAACCTGGACTTCCATAACAGTTCTCTCATCTGTGGGTGGTTGTCTAAGACAGTGTTGTCCAGGATTCCCAGACCACTGTCAAGAAGGACTGGAGCCAGTTCATGGGCCGCTGCAGGGTCCATGGCTGGGCTGAAATCTGTATGCCTGTTACCCAACACATGGTGGGTGAGACTTCTCAGCTCCCTTCGAGGGTGGTACTGGATCCCACAACTCCCACAGAGGCACTTTTGTCCATGACTAGATGCCAAATTACTGTTGTTGGAAGGGGGCAAAACGATGGAAGTCTTATTCTACCCTGATGCTGACATCACTCTGGTCCGTTTCTAAATACTCTTTTTCATTTGTTTCATCTTGTATAGTACCACATTGTTTTAATCGTTTCTTAGTCTTCACAGTTGTCTTAGCTGTTTTTGGCCTTGTACTCTCACAAATAATTTAGGTTCTACTTGAGAAGTTCATGAGATACTCATTTGTGATTTTAATTAGAATGTCATTGAATTTGTAGATCAGTCTGGGGGAAATTGCTATATATATTTCTTTAGGTCTTTAATGTCTTTCATAAATCTTATTTATGGTGAGAGTAGTATAATTCAATACGCTTTTCATTATTATTTTAAATGGTTTAATATTTCATATTATAATGATATAGAAATCTGATCCAAATTTTTTTTTTACTTGGATACTTTGTTTTAATGATTTTTTTTTTTTTGGCTGGGTAAAAAATAATCTCACAAAGATACATAATTACCTGATGGTTGAATTATAGCATAAACTGGATTTACTAAATCATAGTAGTTACTTTTTCAGTATTACTCAGTAGGCAAGTATTTTACTGAACTTTATCTTGTAAATATCCATTTCTTAATGCCAGTTCTTGCAAACTATTCAGGTTTTGGCATTTTTACAATTACAATAAATGGGTCTGCAGGTGTTAACAAGATTGTTTCAAAATATTTTAGTGCATTCACATGAGGTTTTTATAGGTGATATATTTAGATCTTTCAGAAACTATATTATAAATTCCCAACATACAGTTTTTATTTTTTTATTATTTATTTTTTTTTAAAGATTTTATTTATTTATTTGACAGAGAGAGACAGCCATTGAGAGAGGGAACACAAGCAGGGGAAGTGGGAGAGGAAGAAGCAGGCTCCCAGTGGAGCAGGGAGCCTGATGCGGGGCTAGATCCCAGGACTCTGGGATCAGGCCCTGAGCTGAAGGCAGACACCTAATGACTGAGCCACCCAGGTGTTCCAACATACAGTTTTTAAAAAATATTCTCTTAATAGCAAGTTTTTTTTTTGAAATAAAAGTAGATATTTTCTCACTGTGTCTAAAATACCCCTTTGTCTTGGAGGGGAACAGACTGTCTTTACCCATTTTAAGAATATATGGTTGATAGTATACTGTGCATTCATTTGCCATCACTATCACTCCCAGCCCTGCCCCCCCCCAAAGGCAGTAAATTTGAAATACTTTTCTTTTTTGTTAAAAGAAAAATGCAAGTCACTTCTTTGTATAGTTAAAAAGATTTTCGGGGCACCTGGCTCGCTTAGAGTAGTGTGCCACCCTTAATCTTGAAGTTGTGAGTTCAAGTCCCACGTTGGGTGTAGAGATTACATACAAACGTACATTAATTTTACAAAATGATTTTTGTGGTCACTTGTCACTTACCTCATTTAAAGTATGAGGTAGATTCTGCTCTTTAAGGTAGTGTGTCTAGTTCACTTAACTAGGCACCTGTAGGCAGTTTTCCGAAAAAGAACAAAGAACCTAAGATGCCACTGTCATCTCCTGTGAATTGTGGAACTCTTGCTCTTCCCTTGTGCACTGACTAAGCCACCCAGGTGCCCTGGAATATTGATATTTTTAAAGTAACATTTTACCTGGAGAAGTCCATTTTAATTTCCAGGTATCAGGATGCCTGGGTGGCTCAGTTGGTTAAGCATCTGCCTCTGGCTCAGGTTATGATCTCAGGGTCCTGGAATTGAGTCCCACATTGGGCTCGTTGCTCAGTGGGGAGCCTACTACTCCCTCTGCCTGCTCCTCCCCCTGCTTGTGCTGTCTCTCTCTCTCTCCGAGACAAATAAAAATCTTAAAAAAAAATAATTTCCAGGTATCAAAATGGAGCATTATTTTCTTCTGGAAATGTTACTTTCAGCTTTAATTTTGTCAAATAGTAATAACAATCTCATATTTTCTTTCTTTTCCAGATATGGAATATATGAACGCTGCCGAGAATTGGTGGAAGCAGGTTATGACGTAAGGCAACCAGACAAAGAAAATGTTACACTCCTCCATTGGGCTGCCATCAATAACAGAATAGATTTAGTCAAGTATGTGTTTTCTGTATTTTAAAGTAATTATTTATTATAAAATTATTAGAAATAATTATAAAGACTAATAATTTTTAAAATCATTGCTTTTAAAATGTAGATTCTGTGTACCTCTTTTTCCTGAAAATTGTTTTTAACATATATTGAATGCTCATTTATACAAGATACTGTGCTGAGTGCTTTTTCATGTATCTTTCCTTTAAACTTAATCCTTGAGATAACCCTCTGTGAACACTAACAATAATTGCTGTCCTTCTGATGTGCACACTGAACCATAAAAAGATTAAATATGTTACCAATGACATGCAGCTAGTAAAAGTTGGAATCAGGATTTCAACAGTGTAATTCGCAGCTCACATTCCAAATGTGAATTCTCTGGGGAAAAGCTACAAAAGAAAAGAGGGGTTACAAAGATAATAGGTAATAATCTGTTTTAACTATTCATGCCAGCATGGATGATGAATACCTACTATGTGTAAATGATTTTTGTTACTTACTGCTAATCTGCTTGCTTAGTATTAATGAGAGGTAGTTAGATAAGCAAGGGTCAGGGTGATAGGAAGTCTTAGTAAATCTAGTTTAGTAGTCTCTGACAATTTGGACATAAGTTCTTCAGCTGAAGACATGAATCTGAAATAAACTAGTTGCAGATGTGCGCTTAAGTACAGCATACAGAGTCTAGAGACAACTAGGATATTAAGGCCAGGGAAAAGAATTTGCCCTTTTGAATACTAAAGGAAGGTTAAGCAAGTAATAACTAAAGCACTGACGTCTGAATAACTTTCTTCCAGAGAGCATATCTCCATTTTATTTGTTCCTTTTTTGTTCTTGTATGTCTAACTTTCGTCTGCCTTTGATACGGGTCTCCTGATGTCTAATCTGTTTTTGTTTGTCGGAAAATGTTTTTATTTCATCTTCATTTGTGAAAGAAATTTTCATATGGTATAGAAATCTAGGTTGGCAGTTTTTGTTTGTTTTATTTTTGTGTTTTACTCATTGAAAATAACATTCCTCTGTTTTCTGGCTTCTGTTACTATTGAGAAATCAGTCTAGATATTGTGCTTTTGAAGGCTTTTTTTTTTTTTCCTTCTGTCTGCTTTTAAGATTTTTTCTTTTTGTTTCTGGTTTTCTGCAGTTTCATGATGATGTAACTAGGTGTGGATTTCTTTTTATTTACCCTGAATGGGGTCGTAAGGAATTCTTGATTCTTTGGATTGATGTTTTCGTCAGTTCTGGGAAAATCTCAACTATTATTTCTCCAACTATTGCTTCTACCCCATTCTTTTTTTGCTCTCTCTCTGGAACTCCAGTTAAACGTCTATTCGACCTTTTCATTGTGTACTCTGTGTCTCTTCTCTTCTGTATGTACTATCCTTTGGTATGCTTCATTCTGGAAACTTCTGACTTACCTTCCAGTTCATTTATTCTTTATGTATAATCTGCTGTTAAATCTATTCAGTGTGTTCCTAATTTTATTTTCCAGTTCTAGAATTTTTTTTAAGACCAAATAATTAGCTTGTCATATTATTTGAAAAACAAAAACAAATTTCTAACTTCAAAACCTCTACATGCATTTACCACCATCATTTGAGAATCTTTAAAATCTCCTTTTTATTTATTTCTTTTTCCATTTTCAAGGTATGCTTTTATTCATATGCATTCCAGTTCTAGAATTTTTATCATTTATTTTTTTCAAACCTGTATTACTTAAATCATCTGTGGCTGAAGTTTTCAATCTTGTCTTGTATACATGAATATAGTAAATACAGTTATTCTGTAATTGTATATGAGAAGATAGTCTGTTAATGTTGTTCCTTCCTGTGCCTGATTATCTTTAAATATGTACTAGACATTGTGTTTGAAAATTATTTGTTGAATAATTTGAGGCCTAAGATGAGATTTCCTTTTGTTTCCTGCTAGGCCTACGTTTAATTTAATTTCAATACTTCAGATTTTCTGGATTCCTCAGGTGGCTGAAGACCAAGCTAGAGTCAGGTTTACTTCTGGTTCATAATTACTGCTACAATGTAACCTTTTGGGGTCCCAGTCTTTGTTTTGCTTTTGTGTGTTTAGCTTGCTTCTTGGCCAACTCTTCTGTATCAGCAAATTATCTCTAGGGCAGATGGTGCCCAAGCAGTTTTCTAACTTCTCTGGATTTTAACCCTCTCCTGAATCTTGGCTTGGTTAGTGCTCTTAATCTTCTTAGGTTTTACTTTTTAGGAAATGTTTCTTAGATTTTGTTGAAGTTTTTTCGTTTTCTTTAATGGGAGGGTTGATTCAAATGATTTAATCTTCTATACCTCTGTTTGCTTTTCAGTTAGTGTTATTTTAATCAAAATAGTGTATAAACACTTTGAAAACTCAAATAGTAAAGGCTTACAATGGAAAATGGCAATCCCTCCCCACCCTCTGGGTCCTTTAGCCCAGAAATAACTATTTTTAGCACTTGAGCTGTTTCTTTCAGTATTTTATATATTTATGTTCCTACATTTATCTAGAAAAAATGACAGCAAACATTTTTTCTCCTTTTTCATTTAGTATATATATCTTCAAGATTTCTCATTATCAGAACAAATAAGAGCTGCATCATTCTTTTTGAACAGCTGTATAATGTTCAATTATATGGGTTTAATTTATTTAATGGTTTTCCCTTCTGTGGACATTTAGGTTGATTTTGGTGTTTTTACCATTAACAACCAATGCTGTAATTGATAATCTTGGTCACATATCATTTTGCTATGTTCATCTATATCTGCAAAATTTATAGGAGTAAAAAAGAAAGATGAATTTTGAATTTTAATAAATATTGCCAACTTTTATGGTTATTTTTCTTGATTTATCACTTACTGTATTTTGACTTTCTATTTTGGGATATCTAGATGTCCTAGATCTCCTCACCACTAATAATTCTTCATTCTCACTATAGTTTTGGCTAAATCATCATGCAAAGTTTAAGTTGTTGTATGTAAATTCTCAGTGCTAACCCCAGAAGTGTTCTATGATTATCTGTTCTTTCCTTGTGGAATTTTGATTTTTGCCTGAGGTAACAGTTACTTCATTTTTAAAATTTTCTCTGTGTCGTAACTAATTCTTCCCATACTCTTAGTTCTATATGAGAACAGTATCAGCTAATTTATCCATCTGTTTTTGGAGGTAGGGGATGGAGGAAATCATTCCTGGAATTCTCCACTTTTCTGCTCCAACCCAGATTGTTTGCTCTTTAGAGATACTACGCAAAACCATTATTGTGAACTTTTCCTTTGCCATTATTCTGGGAGATCTCTTTGCTCCAGTGTTGGTGTCAGTTTCCTGGGTCTCTGGTTTTTGTCTCTGTTGTGTTGCTACCTGGTTTTAGTAGAGCACAGTTTCTGATAGCTTTCTGAGAGAGAGAGGGTACTTGGGAGGTGAATGTTTTGAAGTTACTATCATTTCTGCCCTTACACCTTATTGGCTGTTTGGCTGAGCATGGATTTACAGATAAAAAATAGTTTTCTCAGAATTTTGAAACGTTAACTTATTATTTTCTTAATTCATATATTACTACTGAGATTATGTTGGTTAAAAAATTCACATTTGTCTTTGTGTTTAAAAATAAAGTCTGAAGTGAGAAATATAGACAAAAAGACTTGATGCTGCCTGCCTTACAAATGTTTCAAGCCTCTTGTGGACTAGTAAGGTTATAGAATAAAGTCCTTAGTTGTAGAATGGGTTAATAATTGGTGTCTGTGCGTATTATATCTTCAGGTATGTAAACTTAATTTTTCACAATGCGTAATCTAGCAAGTTACTTTCCTAAAGCAAGCATGGTGAGTAAAGGCAGTTTTCAGTAACAACTGGTATGCATAGCCTCAAGATTACTTTTTACTGCTGAACCTGGAATTATACCGCCATCATACTGCCAAAAATCAAAATTAGAAGTTATAGCACATCCATAGCACAGCAAATAGTATGAACACCATATTTGCATAGAGCCCTCGTGCTCCTAGGTCCTATGGGAGTGGCTTGAGCTCATCTCCATGGATGTAGCACACATAGTGGGTTTGTATTACATCTTGGGGAATTCAGTGCTTTTGTAATAAGAGCAAGCTTGCTCTTTGTTCCAAAGGGAGACATTACCTCATCTCTCAAGGTTGCTTGATACAAACACAACTCGGAGAAATGACCTGTGTAAAAGTGGTCAGGGCCTTGCATTCTACTCATATACCTAGCAAGACATGTGGGAACATGAGAGATCCATGGAGAAGTGTCTCTTCTAACAGTTATGTTCCATCAGGGTATATTAAAAGGACTTACTGCAAACAAAGTAGTTGGGTCGCTTTCATAATGGTAAGGTATAAAGTAAGTATAATATGGAAAGGAGGAGACCTTCACCTTAGCCTGGATTGTTTGTATTTCTAATGTTTTCAAGTGAAAGTCTGTATTTCTCAGCTTTTCCTCCAATGTAATAAAATAAAAAAGATTATCTCAAGCTATCTCAAGCTTTTGTCTTCAACAGTCTCGTTACGTTAAGAGTAACTAATAATACTTGATTTCAGTTTGATTTCAAGTCAAAGGTATATTAAGGAATATGGGGCTTTGTTAAAATACCGAGTTTAAAATTTTCTGAAAACGCATTGTATATGTGGCTTATTCTTCTTCCCTGGGAACATTACATTTTTTTTCTTTATCCCTGACTTTGTGAAAGCTCACGTTAGTGTACTGATACAGCCCTATCTGTCTGTCTATCTACCTATCTACTGACTGACTGACTTAAACTTTAAATCCAGTTTATGACCATTAAGTGGCCAGTTTTTCTGGAAACTTGCTTTTTTGGATTAGGGAGGTGTTCTTGCATGGTGCCCTCAAGAGTGCCTTGCTTTTGTTTTCTGTTTTTCCCCCAGAAACTCAGATACTGAAACCAACCAGATTGATTCTTTTTCTTATCATTATCCCAAGTACTCCCCCCTCCCCGCCATTTTATTTATTTATTTATTTTAGAGAGAGTGTGAACAGGGGTGGGGGGCAGAGGCAGAGAGAGAATCCCAGGCAGACTCTGCACTAAGTGTGGAGCCCCATGTGGGGCTTGATCTCACAACCCTGAGATCATGACCTGAGCTGAAATCAAGAGTAGAATGCTTAACCAACTGGGCCACCCAGGCGCCCCCATATCCCAAGTGATTTTTATCTCCCAGTATAGATGTTGTACTTTGGGGAGATTTTCTTAATTTATGTAATTTATCTTCTTCCTTTGAATTTCTAATTTTATCTCTTGCATTTTCAATGTTCAAGCATTTTTTTCTCTTGATCTCTGCACCCCCCCTTTAAGAAAATATTTTGATCTTCTTATCATGAGTATATTATCTTCTCTTATTTTTTGGAGGAAATTAATTGTAATTTTTATTTTGTTTCTTTTTTCTTCTCTTTATATTATCTGTTTAGGTTAGGCTTCTTCTCTTTATTTGGTCTCCTTCCATATTTGAAACTTTCCTGAATTACCTGGTCATATTTAGGAGAGACATAACAAAGCTGATTGGAAGTTGTAGGACTTAGGTCACAACAAGAACCTCCCATATGTCTGTTTCTAGAAGTTTTTCTCTAGGGTTGTTCAGTGTCTCTTAGAGAAAAATCTTCTGATCTCTTTGTGGGAAGGAGTTCAGTTATCTGTCTGCCAGCTGACCTGACCAAGTTGTTGTTTAGAGTGTAAACTTTCATTGAATTGCTGTATTTTCAGTATGGTGTCTCATATGGTTCTCTGATTTAATTCCATGAGTCTCAAATTTCTCTGGTAAAGGTGCACTGAATACACTTTTCAGCAAATGCCAAATGGTTGAGTGTTAAAATCAGTCTGAGCCTGAGGCTGGAGCCAGAAATCATCATCATACAATGAAGCTTAGGGACATAAGAATGAATCTGAACTTGAAGAGTTTGAGTTATTATTACAATAATATTAAATTTTTGAGTAGTCACATTTTAAGATTGAACATTACAGTACACAAAGAAGTACTTGTCTAGCACTGTCAGCTGCTTCATTGTTTCAGTGTCACTGAAATGCCTGTTTGTGATGCTAAATACTGAACTTTCAGTGAGAATGTAAGTTACAAAACAACAGTTTTTTCAGCAATTTTTATTAACTTTCAACCGGTGTTTCTGTTTATACTCTAGTTTCTTCATTGCATTCTACAGAGGTAACAATTACCTTTAATTCCTTAGTCTTTCTAGGGTTTTATAACATTCTGGTTTGCTTCTCATTGTTGTCCCCCTCTGGAGACATTTGAGTTTTAACTATTTACTTTCCATCTTTCAAATACTTGTTGATATCTCTCGTTCATTGATGATCTGGTTTCAAAACCTAGGGATCATTAATTAGTACCTACAGGAACATTCCTTGATAACCTTGTAGTATGCAGGAAGGCTTGAGTCTAAAAATAAGAATTACATGATCATTTCAGAATTGTGTAGTTTTGAACTAGGGTCTTACAGCTATAAAGAATAACATGTTATAAAAAGTTAGTACTTCTCTTCCAGTAGTTTACAATGAAAAGGTGATAGAAGTTGTTCTTTAGTTTGCAAGAAAAAAAAAATCTCCTATCCCTGTGGGGTGGGGGGGAGTTGTACTTTAGAACCAGTCTGGAAATCATTCATTGCTGTAGCCCTAACAAAGATTTGAAATGTGAGTAAAAATAACTCAGGAACAAATATATTAACTGTAGAGAAGGTAATAAAATTGCCTTAAAAAAACATCCCAGTTCTTATCAAAACTGTTCTTTGGCTGAGCTATATTTCTCTTTGGGCTCAAAAAACTATTTTCAGCTATTACATAAGGTCTACCGAGTTTCTTAAGAAAGAATTTAGGAATAGTTAAATGTTTGTGTTCAGACTAATGTCTCTGATATTTTAGTCTGGAAATATTTTGTTACGTTACTTTGAACTGTTTTACATGATAGAGTGGAGTTTGGCCCTTCATTACATAATGCTTTAAAAACGCCAGTTTAACAGATACATAAAGCAATAAATTTCTGAATCAAGCATGTAAGTACGAGTATTTTAAATGTTTTAAGCTGTGTACATTAAAAGTGAATGCATTAGTGCTCTAAAGCAGTAATCACTTAGAACAGTTTAAAAATCTCAGTAGTATTCACCGTCAAGCATTTGACATCAAAGGCTTGAAATTATTTATATTCAAGATTCATTCATTGATCAATCCAAAGTAAACATTATGATAAGCAGCTAGATCCTGTTCATTTCAGAAGGTATCAGGATGTTACAACGTTAAAATATTAAGCAGTGAGGTGGTTCTTGCTTTTTAAAGCAGCACACCTTCAAAGGTATAACAAGGCATTGTAAAGAATATTGTTGGATTTAATCTACAATGATTTTGTGAGAAAAGTAAAGCTGAATGTCTACCCATGATAGACTGGTGGCCTGTTCTACAACTTTCTATCTGCTGCTGCTCTCTGATCCAACCAAGTCTTTGTGGTTCTCTGCCTTCTTTTTTATATGATTGTTATTTGGCATTGCTATTCTTTATTGTAACTTAAAAAAAAATTACTTTCCTTTTACTTCCAAAACAAAAGAGTGATGTGTTTGATATAAAATTCTACTAAATGTGTTTTTTAAATACCACAAAGGATTGTTTATCATCAGAGGCATAAACTAGCATGAGGTCTACGATAGAAAACATTTTTTTTTCTTATTTTTTACATAATTTCTTGAAAATGAAAGCTGTCTAAATTATTTAAAATTTTGTCTTATAGATACTATATTTCGAAAGGTGCTATTGTGGATCAACTTGGAGGAGACCTAAATTCCACTCCTTTGCACTGGGCCACAAGGTTTAAATTTGCTTCTGGATTTTTTTCCCTTTGGTTCCTTTATTAGTTTATAACTAAACAACTTTTCTTTTTTTAATGATATGCTAAAATGAATGAGAGCACTTAATGCTAATAGTTAATATCAACATTGTACTAATATATTGCTGTACAGTGTTAACCTGTATTGGCAGCAAAGTTTATTGTTCCAAAGTGTCTTTAGGGAATTCACCATGCTGCTATTAATCCAGTTAGTTTACGATTGAGTTAAACTTTGGATTTGTGAATGTAATACTTACGCAGCCTTTATATATTTACAATTAAAGAAGTTGCCCAGTTCATGGGACAATTAAAATTATATTTGAATAGGATTAATAGAATATAGTAACTATTTATTACATATTTAAGGAAGTTATAAGTAGCTCTATAAAATTTAAAAGACTCTTATTTCAGTTGAGGCTTAAGAACCATAAAATCCTAAGCGTGTCTTGACATATACATATTTTAAGAAACTGAAAAAAATTGTGTAATCTTTTCCACCATTGCCCTATTTAAGAAAGATCTTTCCAGGAGATCCTGTTTGAAATAACTTCACATATTTAAGTGTTTATTCTTTTATGTTTTAGACAAGGCCATCTATCTATGGTTGTGCAACTAATGAAATATGGTGCAGATCCTTCATTAATTGATGGAGAAGGATGTAGCTGTATTCATCTGGCTGCTCAGTTTGGACATACCTCAATTGTTGCTTATCTCATAGCAAAAGGACAGGTAAAAAAAATCACAATCGTGTGGATTTTAATTATATGTTCTTCATGGTTTCAGTGCCTAATATCATTGGTGTTACAAGTGTTAACAACCTGGTGATATTTAAATAGTACTTTCTGATGGATGAAGAGAATAAATAAATAATATAGTTAGTTTGATATTGAGATAATAAGTATAGTTAAGTTAAAAATAAAAAAGATAATCGAGAACCACATAATGATCCATTAAGTTGCAGCTTTTATTTCTGAGAATGATAGAGATGAATCCCAGAAAGTAAGAAAATTTAGGTATCTGTTTTTTCCCTTAATTACTTCTTTTGAATATATACTCTGAATTCATTTAAACTTTTTTGAACATTTTACTGGTTCTCTATTAAGTACTTCTCAGAGTGGGGGATAAATTCTTTAGGATCATTTTCTCAGTTTCTGCTGCATAAAATAATGCTACTTCTTATATGTCAGAAAACTTTTCATGATTTAAGTGGTTCTTCCTGATTTTTCATGAGTGTGTACTGACTATAATCTATAGTCAGTCTATATATACCATGTTTTTGTGATAAATGTATCTTGTTGAAATTAATGTCACTCGGTTTTTCTTTCATGCATTTTCTCTGGTTATACTTAAACATTAGCTTTATAGCTGAGGATCTCATAAGAGTAAGACAAATGATTTTAATCTATTGCTATTAATGTATTTATTTTAAATTTTATGCAGATTTGGAATTTGAATAGTATTTATTTTATGAATACTTTAAGATATTTGTTGTTGGCAATGCCATGCAATGGCAGTTGTGTGTCGTGCATTATAATGTAAGAGGCATAGACTGGCTAATTGCTGGAGTAGGGCGTTATTATCTATTATGGAGTTTACAGACTACCTCCAAAATCTAATGGCTATAGAACAGTACCAACCATTTATTACCTTGGGTTGACTGGGCTTGGCTGGTTGGTTCTCTGCCTTGTGATGATGACTGGGGGTTACAGTCATCTGGGTTTGACTGGAATGGAGGATGGCTCACTCACATACCTTGTGCCTTAATAGGAATGGCTAAAAGGCTGGGTTCGTTTGGAGTGCTGGGATAGTGAGTCCTCTCTCTTTTTCTCCATGTAGTCTCAGGATTCCTTCTCCATGGCACCCGTCGACATAGTCTTTCTAGCAGGGAACTAGACTTCTTACATGGTGGGAGCTCCCAAAAGAACAAAAGCAGAAGCTGTCTGCCTTTTTTAAGTCTTATGTCTTGAACTGGCACAGAAACATTCCTCTTCTATTCTGTCAGTTAAAGCAAGTAACAGGGCCAGTTCATGTTCATTGTGGGAACAGACGGGTATACCAGCAGGCGAGGTTTGTTGGGGGCCATGTTTGGATATTAGCTGCCACAGGAGATTACTTTTGTTCTCCCAAGTTTCTTCTAGACTGGGGTTTGGAGCAGTAGATTGTGCTATAACACATGATAGTGTCGTTAGTCGCCTTTTATTTTGCAGGTATAAATTTATAAGATGCATTCACTTTTTCTTTTGGTTTTTAACTGGGTAAGAAAAGTGGTAAAAGTTTTTTTGTCTTTTTGTTAGCTAATTGATTTTGGGGTTTGGATGTTTCAGTAATCTTTTTAACTCTGGTATAGGATGTTGGCTATAAAATTCTTACGGGACAGGAATTTCTACCTGTCACAGTACCTTTTGTATAATAAATGCATGATGATAATAAATGTCTGGCAGTTTGTTTTCTTTTTCATGAGTAAGTTTATTTTTGTTTTTGTTTTTTTGCTACAAAAGTAACATGCTTATTGTAAAATACTCAAACATAAGAGTATGACTTGGAAAATGAAACTCCATCTCCTCCCTTACCTCTCCCCCCACTGAGAACACTTTCTTTAACAGTTTACTATATATTTTTCTAGAATTTTTTCCATGTATACACTAATTATAAAAGAAAACTCTAGTATTCATCATATCATACTTTGAATGGAGTCCATAGTCCTTCCCTACAGAAGGACTACAGAACCATGTGTGGTCTGGTCCAAGATACCTCTCGGGCCCATCTTTTGTCATCTCCTCCTTAGTCTGCTTTGCACACCAGTCTTCCTGCTGTTTCTTGAATAGCTCTACTATGCTGTTGTCTTTGGGCCTTGTGCTTGATCTTATCTTCCCCTTTAAATCCTTTCCTTAGATAGTCAAACAGTTCTCTTTCTGTCTTATTTCAATCAGATGTTTGCTCAAATTTTATTAGTTCTGATTAGTTCCCAATTATAAGTAATAATAAAAATTAGTATATTTTTATTTTTTCTTTTCTTCCCTGTCTTTCACTGACTTTAGTCTACAATATTGTTTTTCTTAGTGTTGACTTTGTTCTGATAGATGTAACTACATTTCTGTTACTTAATTTTTCAGCTTTAAGTAATATCCTTTGACTCATAGGTATTACAGATTAGGTACTTATACTTTCTTTTCAACCTTTTTCCATCTTCTTCATTTTTTGTTAATTGTATCAGTTTTACACTCTTAGGGCATATAACATTTCCATTTAGTTTGTCATTCTGTTCTTCACATTTGTTTCATTTTAGCTATACTGTTAAAATATATTTAGTGCTCACTACCAATTCTTTTGGATGATTTTCAGGAGAAAAGGGAAAATGCTAAGTTATGGAGCCCTGTTGATCATGGAATCCCCATAAGCTTTTGATCTGGGCTTGTTAATTCTTCCTAATAGAGAATACCCATACGTCCAGGCTGAACTTGGAAAAGAAGTACCAAGTTTTAAACCCCGACCCAAAGAAAGAAAAGGTTGAATTTCATTTTTCTTCTAGTACTCTAGAGATGTGGCATTATTTTACATTTTTAATTTTACTTATTGATATTTTTTAATAGTATCACTTTTTAAAAAGGATATGAAAAGACAACTAAGAAGGAAGAAGAAACTAAAACAAGAATTTACATGTTTGTTTTAATTGGATATCAAATTTAGTTGAGCTCTCTTGAATTAGGACCCTGAAGGAAGTAAAATAAGTTACAGTACTTGACTGATAAAAAACAAGAAAGCTTGTAATTTCTGAGAAGATTTTCTTAAAGATTTTTATTAAAAAAAAATCAATATGTATATCAGAAATACTGAATGAGGTGACATAGGATGTTCCCAACAGTTAACGTAAATCTGTAAATGGATTTTAATGGATAAGGTGTAACTTTTGATTACAGTATTCATGATGAGGGACTAAAACTAATGATGTCCAAGGATGTGTGTTCTAGTTTGTCTAATGTACGGGTTCTCAGCACTTTTTCTGCTTCAGTACACTTGGCTAATGTTCACATTTGAGACATATTCCCATCAGTAATAGTGGCTCACAGAGCTCTGCTGTAGAGAGGTATAGAGTGTTTTGCAGTGTACTCACTATAACTCTGTCCTCTCTGCACTGACTGGTGTATTAGATAACATAACTTGGATTAGAACTGCTGCCTTTGTATAATCCAGGAATGGGCGATGGGGAAGGGAAGAAGAGGAAACTTATTATCTATTGAATGTCTGTTATGTTCTAGGCTATGGACTAGGTGCTTTACACAAATTATTCTATTTAATCATCACAGGGGTTTTATGAAGCCATTATTTATACTTGCATTTTTAGATGAGGAAGCTGAAGCACAGAGAAAGTAATTTTTCAGGTTTTTATAGCTATTAAGTGGTGCAGCTAAGAATTCAAAGCCATGTCTGTCTTATTCTAAAGCCTATGCCTTTCCCAAACAAGTATGTAGATAAACATGTCTTTTCACTTAACAAATGGTTTTTGGTCATTTACTCTGCTGGGCACTGTGAATACAAAGATGAATTTAATATAAGTTTAATTGTCAAAGAACTCCTATTCTAGTTAATGAGACAGATGCCTTAGGGATATAGGATAATTAGTCCAGAGTGGAGTTAGGAGAGATAATTTTAGGAAAGTGAAACTGATAGAATGTCTGATGCATCAGGATGTCTTGAAAGGAGATTTAGATAACTAGGGAAGAGTTTTGGTTGAATAGATGGTAGTTTTAATTGTAATTTGTTAAAAAACTAAGCAAAGGGGGGGAAGTACCATGGGAAAACAAAAAAGTTGGGTAGGAGAAGAAAAATAATCATGGTTTACTACATGATTTTGCTGGGAATAGTATTCATATACATTCATAAAAATATTAATATCAAACATTTATAGAACCAGAACCAGAACCAGAAATACAGTAGATCTCTTGAAAGAATAGAGAGGTGCGTATTTGTGATGGGTCAGGAAGAGTAAAGAGATAAATTCTCATTTTGCATACTGAAGAGTCTCAGAAGATAATGCCAAAAACTGAAAAATCAAAAAGTAGCAATTCAAGCATCTGATTTTAAGATGTGGAGGACTAAAAGAGGTACAAGTAGTGGGGAGTAAGGCAGAGAATTGCTTTATCACCACAAATTTTACAGAATTATTTGACTCTAAAAATGTACATGCAATGTAACAATAAAAAGCAAACAAACATTTTTGAGTTTATTGAAAAGATAGGTCTTTTTATTCTTAGTTTTGAAATGCCTAGAAATAAACAGGGTTTCATTATTACCTCTTATCATGAATTAGTATATATCAGTTTTTCACAGACTTAAATCATTTAACTTATCCTCTGTGGATGAAAGATGAAGAGTAGGTCAGGATCTTTAAATGCAAAACATTGAAAGGGTGATTAAAGTGTCTGAAAAAGGAAGTCTATAAATATATGTTAATTAAATATTTAATGTATAATCAATTAAATTATGCCCATTAATTAAAATATTTAGTGACAATAGTTTTACTTTAAAAAGTTAAAAAGGAAAAATTTTCATGAATCAGCCTTAGAGGAGGAGTGTTATATTGGCTTCTCCTATGATATGTAAATTAGATTTTTCCGAGTAAATTTGGTAGGAACTTAGAAATTTTTACTGTCTGACTTTTTTCTTTTTCTATCAGGATGTAGATATGATGGATCAGAATGGAATGACACCTTTAATGTGGGCAGCTTATAGAACACATAGGTATGTAATCATTATAAAATATTTATTCAGATCATTTTCAACATATTAAAATGTAAAATGATGAGAAAAAGCAGTTAATGTTCTATTAATATTTAAAATTCTTATTATGAGTACATAGTATATAATAAATCACCTTTTTGAATGTTTGAGTCTCTGTGCTTACCTTGACCTTGGTAATTGTAGTAGTATTACTCTGTTCCTCTTTTAGCAATTTTTAAGAATGAAAGATGTTACCTTATTTAAAAAAAAATTTTTTTCATGTTACTTGTATATGGGTAGGTTTAATATATTAATTAGTAAGTTGCCTGAAAACATTTTTTGGAACAACCAGATTTAAATTTAAAAATTTAATTGTTTAATTATATAGATATTAATGACCTTACTCCCTAATCAAAATTAGAAAATGTCAGGACCAAGTATGCACCCTTTTGAGGGGCCATACTTTATATGGTGTTATACATAGTTATCCTTCATATTAGAATGTTCTCTCATTACCAATTATAAGGTTGAGTATAGGTTAGAATAGAAGTGTTCCAAGATGGAATGCAAATGCAACCACGATCAGTTTAGTGTCTGTAATGATTTCTATAATTGAAATTAGGGTTGTTGTTGTTGTTGTTTTTTTTTTTCCTTTTCAGTGTGGATCCAACTAGATTGCTTTTAACATTCAATGTTTCAGTTAACCTTGGTGACAAGTATCACAAAAACACTGCTCTGCATTGGGCAGTACTAGCAGGGAATACCACAGTCATTAGTCTTCTTCTGGAAGCTGGGGCTAATGTTGATGCCCAGAACATCAAGGTAAAAATATCCTGTATTGATTATGCTATGTGAAATGTTTTTAAGATCTTAATTCCTCGTAAAAAATAGGTTTTTTCACAGACTGTCAAAGATGGAAGAAACCTTTTATTTAAACTCAACCCTTTGCTTCCATGCAAGAATTTCTTTGGAAAGACTGGTTTATTTACTTTTGTCTTTTAGTATTGAAGTAATTTTCAGATTTTTGATGGCCTTTTCATTAGTGAATTCTTACTGACTTTTGAAAATTAAATTATATAATCCGTATCTTTGTAGCTGAAGGGTGTAGTTTTCTGGTTTCTTTAAGAAGATCAGTACAGAAAATCACAAGTTTGTAGTTAAACCACATTATGCATAATAACTTTTAGTAATTCTTTGACTTGTTATTGTCTTATTTTAAAGGTCAAGACTTTTAAATTTGGTAGATACCTTTATGATGTCTATAGGAGAGGCCCCACCTCCCCCAGATGTTGGACTAATCCAGGAAAAGTATACAAAATTATCTAAGAACAAAACCCAACTAACATTTACACCCTGAACATTTAGAAATTTGTAGACATTTTATGAGTACTTGAAAGAAAATTCTGTTGGTGGTTTTGAATTTTGGTTAACTATTCTCATTTTTAAAGCTTCAGGATCTACCACGTCTTTCAGCAACTCTTTCTGTGAACTGACTTTAAACTTTTAAACATCATCTTTCAGTAATGTGAATTCATAAATAACTTCGTGCCCTTTGACAAATATTCTTTGACTATAAACCATATTATTTTCTGAATCATGTTTCTTAAATTTCTAAGGGATATGTGCTAATTAAATTTGAAAGAGATTTGAGCCACATAATAATCTGAAATGGCAATCAAAAAGTAGGTTATCTCCTGCTGGATCAGGGCATCTATTTATGTTCCAATGAATAGTTCTTTCTGTATTTGAGTACTCTGAGGTTGAACTACTAAAATAGTAGAGCTTAGATTCGCTATACGGAGCCTAATGTACTTAAAATTTTAACCAATTTTTAAAAATTAGTTTAATTAAAAATAGTTAAAAGTAAATATCAAATATCTTATTGGAAACTATAAGAAATTGAGAAAACCATATATTTTCTTTCTTTTTAAAATTTTGAGTTCTTTTGTCTCCACCCAAAGTGATCAGAGTGGCCTAATATCAGAAAAGGTCATAACACTGTGATTAGTAAATTAGGCCGACCTCAAGTCCTAAAGGATAAGAAAGAATGAGTTTAACTAAGCTAACCAATATCCCCATAAGAAAAAATAAGGGAGTTTACCTTATGTTTTATATCTGAATTGCTTTAGAGCATTATTTTTCTTCTCTTTGGTACTGGACAGCCATTCCTGAAATGATCATGCCCCAGGAATATATTTCAAAGTATTTAGTATTAATATTATTGAAAAGATAGAACCAGTTTTACTATGGCAAATATGGAGTCTCCATAGACTGCCAAGAGCCACACCAATATATTGAAATTACAAGAATACTAAAAACTGTGACAAGTGACTGTACAGTTCTGAAATTTGAAGCTAGTAGTGTGTATTTTTAGACCATTTAAAAATATTTTTTCTATCCGTATAGAATTTAGGTAACTTCACTTGGATCATGATCTTTAAGTATTTGAAGTGTGGTTTGTAAATTTAACGTCTTTTCAAATAAATAGTGAACTTCACATTAACCATTGCATAAACTTTTATTAGACTGAGCAGAAGGAATAATCTGTAATGAATTTCAACAGAAACGTAATGGTAAGAGAGATATTTGAGATGATTTATATGGTTTGATTTGAACCTTGTATTTTTAACGTTTTGTAGGTTAAGGTACATGAATTATTTGGTACCAAGATAGGATAAGGTCCAATGTAGCTTTCTTTTTATTTATTTACTTATTTATTTGAGAAAGAGAGCACTCATGAGCAGGGGGAGGGCCAGAGGGAGAAGGGACAAGCAGACTCCCTGCTGAGTGGGGAGCCTTCTGTGGGACTCAGTCCCAGGACCCCAGGATCATGACCTGAGCTGAAGGCAGGCACTTAACCGACTGAGCCACCCAGGTAGCCCTCAAATGTCGCTTTCTTAACTAGTGTGGTTCATATGAATGCCTTCTAGAGCTACAGTGTTGTGTAATTATTGTGCATGTAGAACTTTTTTTTTTTTCTGAGATCATGAGCGAGCATGTGTGTTGGGGGGGGCTGCAGAGGGAGAGGGAGAGAGAGAATTTCAAGTGGACTCCTCACTGAGCATGGAGCTTTACGTGGGGCTCCATCCCGTGAGCCTGAGATCATGACCTGAATCAAAATCAAGAGTTGGGTGCTTAGCCGACTGAGCCATCCAGGTGCCCCCCGCAAAAGAAGTTAATTTTAAATGTAGCTGGTATCTTCTGGAGTGACATCATCATCGTCATCATCATCATCATTATTTATTTTTTTAATTGAGGTATCATTGGCATGCAACATTATGCTAGTTTTAGGTATACAGCATAATGATTTGAACAAGATGTGGGATGACCACCACAGCAGGTCCAGTCAGCATTGTTACCATTACATAGTTCAAAAATGTCCTTTTTCCTTGTGATGGGAACCCTCAAGATTTACTCTCTCAGGACCTGTCAGATCTACAATAGAGTAGTATTAATTATAGTCGCCATGCTGTACATTACATCCGCAGGACTTATTTTAAAACCAGAAGTTTGTACGTTTCAACTCCCTTCACTCATTTCACCCATCCCCGACCCCTGCTTCTGGCAACCACTTGTCTGTTCTCTGTATTAGTGAGCTTGGTTTTGTTTTGTTTTTTGTTCGTTTTGTTTTTTAGATTCCACATACAAGTGAGATCATATAGTATTTATCTGCCTCTGACTTATTTGGAGTGACATTATTTTTAAAGGAAATAAAATCTAAGGAGTTGCTTCATTTGCTCGGGGAACATTTATACTTTCAGAGTAAAAATAATCTTTCTATCCACACTGGTGGAAAAGTAGATTTTTGTTTTAAAATACACTTTTTGTGGAAGTTAAAAGATGAAATAAGTATCCGCTATTTTTTCTAGTGGAATCTGGCATTCCTAATATGCTGCAGTTTAGTCACCACCTTCTAATGGAAACCATGTATTCATTCATTCTTTTAACAAATATTAGTGCTGAGGAGTCAAGGTGTTTAAGACAGATGAAGTCTGTATTCTCTCAGAATTTACATTGTATTAAGGAAATAGTAAGTTAATTAAAACACACATGCATGCACATAGGCAAATGTGGTACAGTGTTGAGGGCTGTGAGTGACTTGTGAATACCTCTGAGGAGATGACATTTGCTTTGAGACTTGTCTGATGAAGAAGGGATCAGTTTTACAAAGATATGTGGGAAAAAACTTTCCATGTAGAGGAGCCTGCAAGGGCAAGTTCCAAGGCCAGGAGTAAGCTTGCCATGTTAGAGGTGCAGAAAATGACAGCCTGGACTGAGTGCAGTGAGAAAGGGAGTGAAGTCACTGAGAGAGGCGGGTGCCAGATCACGCAAGGCCATGCTAAGGAACTTTAATTATGTTCAGTCACGAGAAGGAGTTGGAAGGATTTGCATAGGCTGGCTTTATAATCTTTGTGTTTCAAATATTTTTAAAAGACTACTTTGGTTGCTGATGGAGAATGATTGAAGAATTAAGAAAATCGAGGGGATGGGTGAAGATCAGTTAGGCCATTGTAATAAATCAGGCAGGTGATGTTAGTTTAGCCTACGATTGTAGGAGTAGAGATGGAGAGAAATGAATGGATTTGGAAATGATAGCTTAGAGTAGATTAGATATGAGGGTGAAAGGAAACCCTGATGACTGAATAAATAAATATCTCGTGATATATATTGAGGTTGCGAAGACTGAAGGAAGACTTTTTTGGGGTGAGGGTGATAGGAATTGGTTCTATTTTAGTCATGTACTTTGAGGTGTAGTGCCTTTTAGCTAGGTGGAATGGCAAGCTAATTAAGTAATTCATTAATTAAAAACAACCTAGATTCTTTTTCTAGGAATTTGACAAATACAGTTGATTTCTGCCCATATATTTTCCATTTTTCATTTTAAGTGTTAAGACAGTCTAGTTGATAATCATGAATTATAACAAAAAAGATATAGTCTGCAAATCTGGATATGGCTGTAATAGTAAAAGTTGCATTCTTCAAAGACTATGAAAAATAATACTTTGTGTTATAGTTATACAACTGTTGATCCTATTTCTTCTAAAATAGCTATTGGCTAAATAAGATTAAAGTTTCTTAGAAATCTGTCTTTATATTAGATATTTACTGTTGTAAATTGGTTATTTGAATAAGGAATTCAGTTATTTTAACATATAAATAAATGATTTTTTTTCAAAATAAGATTACCTTAAAATGACTATTTTGATCCTTAGAAGGAACAGGAATGGCCATATACCTTAGACTAGAAGTTCTTTAGTTGGGGACCTACCAGTGAATTTTGGGTAGGGGGTGGGCCCATAAATTGTTACAAATAAATTACTTGTATCAGTACTTTTTGGGGAGAAGAATACTTGATGGCTTTCATCAAATATGATTTAAAAGAATTTAAGAACCATGGCCCCAGATAATAGCTACATGGAATAAATCCAAATCTTGTGAAGTGGTAACAGTAAGGGAAGGAAGAATGACTTGGGATACTAAGAATTTTTTTAAATGACCTATGCAGTAATCCCTTTTTATGGTAGAATCTCTTTTGTGAATTTTTAAAAATAATATTGTACTCCCTTCCACATGTTTTGGTTATACAGATAAATTTAGATGAATTGAATTTTGGGAGAAAAATTAATCTCTGAGTGCCGCCCAAGCATTTCTAGTTTTTTCTTTCTAAAAATTATCAAACAACAGAATTTTTTAGTTTGTGTAGGCTATAAAATTACTGAGCTTTGTTAATAGATTAAAAGACTCTTACATGATTTCTTGAAATGAGGTAAGAAACTTTTTTCTAAAATTGGTTTTCTTTACCTCTTAAGTACCTGACCTAGATAGTCTCTAAGAAAGAATTTTCCTTAGTTTTAGTAATGAGATTCAATCTCTAGCAAAAAGTTGCCTTCCACCGTCCACCTTCGATTATGTTTATCTCACCAAAATCTTTGAAAAATTTCTTTTATTACCAGTTACATAGTCTATAAATACTCCATGATTCTTGTGTTATTATCATTTACTATTTTGGCTGACACATGGAGCAATCAAATATAGACTTAATTCAGAACCTGGGCTTTAGTATCATTCTTTAAATTAATTGCTTGTTTATTTTACCAGCTGAATAAAAGAACTATACAAAAGCAGTGAGAAGACTAGAGGAGTAGTAGTTGGAAGATTTCTTAAAGCTCCCTCCATCTTTTTATCTAGGCAATCCTTAGGTGTCACATGGCCCTCTAGTGGAAGGGATGCTCAGCTGGACCGAGGCAACAGCAGGATATTCTCTGGGAATTGTTACCCAAGGGATTGCTTTTATTCAGGTAATCTTTATAGTTTGGATTAATTAGCTGGTTCTTACAACTTAGGTGATAGAAGTTTTGAAGAGGTAAGGAGATACTTTACAGTAAATATCCCTATTTGTGGAAGACTCACCTAGATTAGCCCATTCCTTATTAAATACTGTTCCCTTTTTCTTAAAGGATTGTTCGGGCTTTTTGTCGTTATTGTTGTGTTGTTATAGTTGTTGCTATTGGTGGTAGTGCCATGCTATTGTTTGCGTTTTGTTTTTTAGGGTTTTTTTTTTCTAAATAAAGTGTACTCTATACTTGATAATAATCATCCCTCATAAGACACTCCAAGGCTTATTTTTTTTGTTTTTATCCAGTTTTTCAAAATAAAATTTCAATATTCTCTTTTTCATTAATTAATTTTGAATATTCATCCATACATTCTTAAAATTTTGGCACACACAATTTTTCATTCTGCTTTTCTATTTAAAGAAGTAGATAAAAGGTGGAGAATATTAAATAGAATAGAAATGAAGGTGTCTGACGAATGAGAAATAAGATTTTAAATTAATAAAGTAAAAAAGAAGCATGGATCTAGAATTGGGGGCGCTTATGTCTTGTTTCTTTCTTTAAAACACTTGAGTTCTATTCACTTACATTCTTTGGCATTCTTCTTCTTGAGATTGAAGGGAGCTATAGGCCCGTAACTTGAGTTTCACTATTTTTTGTTACTCTTCTCATTTTCTTTGGAAATTTCTAGATGGTTAAATGAATTTAAGATGATCAGAATGCCAGTACAATAGTCGTAGAAATAGAAGTTGACTTTTCCTTTTCTTCCATATTGTCTTCAGACCTTTGTCATTACCAAAATTAAACCGAGAGGTTTCTAGCAATTTGGTATTCTAGTAGGATGTTTTGTAGTAGTAAGTATTATTAGTAAAACCCTTGAAGAATATGAAATAACTGATAAGCTGAATGATAGCTTCTGATCCAGCAGGTGCTAAAATACCTACTTTTTGATTTATTTTAATATAAGTCAAAACGCAACCAAAAATAGAATCTATAGAATGAGTAAATCCATTTACTGATTGTACCTTGAATGGGAAAACATAATAATAATATGTAGTGATTTAGATTCTTTTAGTATTTGATTTTGCCCAATGTCAAACAATATTAATGAACTAATTGTTCAATATATTTTTATGGGAGTACTTTAAAAGTTAGTAACTAAAGTATTTTTCTTTTATTTTTAATGTGAATTTTTTCTGCTTATCAGGGTGAATCAGCACTTGATTTGGCAAAGCAAAGAAAAAACGTGTGGATGATCAACCATTTGCAAGAGGCGAGACAGGCAAAAGGATATGACAATCCATCCTTCCTTAGAAAGCTGAAAGCTGATAAGGTAAATTCATGACTGAAGATTTTCAGTATATAATCTTTTTAAGTAAAATTCATAGGCATACTTTCTTAGCTGAGCATTTTTAGCTTTTAATTTTGCCATTGGCCAGTGTAATTTTTAAAATACTGTATTACCCAGGACAAAATGAAGTTGAATAGCAGAGTTTTTCAGGACTCTGCCTACTTTGTAATTTGATAATTAAGAAGGATGGTTATACGTGAAATTGTTTAAATCTCTGTAAGCTAACGTAAATTTTATTTTATTTATTTTTTATTTTTTATTTTTTTTAAAGATTTTATTTATTTATATGACAGAGATAGAGACAGCCAGTGAGAGAGGGAACACAAGCAGGGGGAGTGGGAGAGGAAGAAGCAGGCTCATAGCGGAGGAGCCTGATGTGGGGCTCGATCCCAGAACGCCGGGATCACGCCCTGAGCCAAAGGCAGACGCTTAACCACTGTGCCACCCAGGCGCCCCTAACGTAAATTTTAGTTCATTGATTCAGCTGGCCTTCGTTAAGCAATAGAGAGATAATAAGTCCCTTGTTTAAGTAAATTTATTAATATAGTAATAAATTATGAAAAATTATAGTCCTAATACATATCTTTTTAAAATGCTCAAACTCTAATTGATTCAAGCTTCCCATTCTTTTGTGATATGTTGTAATTTTTTTTTAGAGTGAGAGAAACTTATATTTTTCACTTCTCTGTGGAAAGCCTGTTTTAGATCTTCCGTATACCGCCAAGGTTAAACTGTATGACTGTTGGTTCAATTGCCTAATTATAGTAATATGATTTCAAAGCTAAGAATATTTCCCCAAAGAGGAGTCTATATTCCTTAAAAATTTCTTTCTTTTAAAAAAGGAAAAATTAGCTGGACATTTCTTTATAATACTTAAGTAATTGACAAGTTATTTGGCTAATTTGTCAATAATCACAAGTTGAATGGCATTAAGCCTTCAGTACCTTTTTATTCAGTCTGTTCTGGTGGTAATACTGTTTATTTAAAGTTAATGCTCTTTGTGTTATCAGGACAAAATGACAAGATTTGGACAAAGGGAAATGTGAAAACGTGTCTCATTTATTTATAGTTCAGGCTTCCTTAATGCGTTGAAACCATTGGTCATTACTTCAACATGAGAAAAGTTAGATTTATAGTATATAAACTTGCCTTTTGAGGTGCCTGGGTGACTCAGTCGGTTAAGCATCTGCCTTTGGCTCAGGTCATGATCCCAGGGTCCTGGGATTGACCCCTGCTTTGTGCTCTCTGCTCAGCAGGGAGTCTGCTTCTTCCTCTCTCTCTCCACACCCCCTCCCTGCTCATGCTCTATCTCTTTCTTTCTGTCAAATAAATAAATAAAATCTTAAAAAAAAAAACTTGCACATTTCAAACCCATAGTTGAGAATAATGAGCAGTTTTTGTTATGTCGTGTTAACTCTTTCATTTTACTATTAGTTATAACATAGAAAATGGCTTATTTTTAATTTTCATTACTTTTGCTCTGTCCTCTAGGATTTAAAGCAGTTTTTCTCAATACAATGAACAAAGGCTGATGTCTCATAATAACTAAGCTTATAACAAAAGTGTCTTATATTACTTTGGAAAGTCCCATAATACTTATGCTTTCATTTTGTTTAGTGTAAATATTCTAAATACTTTAAAAAAATACATTGTCAGATAAAAATGACTTTGTGAATTCTAGATGTTTAATAATATATAGTTATTATAGCAATATGAACTGTATGTTACGTTTATGTGTTTGGATACGATTTCTTTTAAAAAAGAGAGCTTCAGGGGAGCCTGGGTTGTGCAATCAATTGAGCATCCAACTCTTGGTTTCAGCTTGGGTCATGATCGCAGGCCATCTGGGGCGCTGCACTCAGTGTGGAGTCTGCCTGGGGTTCTCTCTCCCTCTTCCCCTCCTGCTCGTTCTCTCTCTAAAATAAATCTTTAAAAAAATAATAAAAAATAAAAGAACTTGATTTAAGAGTTTAGCACAATTTTATTAACGTGTATATTATTGTCATCGGTTCAGAAGTTAAATGTTCCTTTGTTTTTTGTTTTGGTGTTGGTTTTTTTTTTTTGCATTAGTATTTTTAAATATATTACATTTTTTAAAAAAGATTACTGGGGTGCCTGGGTGGCTCAGTCAGTTTAAGCATCTGCCTTTGGCTCAGGTCATGATGCTGGGGTCCTGGGATCGAGCCCCACGTCCTCCCTATGCAGCGGGGAGTCTGCTTCTCCCTCACCCTCTTCCATTCCCCCTGCTTGTGCGCGCTTGCTCTCCCTTCCTCCCTCCCTCCGTCAAATAAATAAATAAAAATCTTAAAAAAAAGATTACTAAATAAAAATGTACAATAGTTGGGTGCTTTGTGAAATTAAGTATTTTAACTACACAGACTGTTCTCTTTTCATCTCATCAGAAATATTTAAATCATAAACATGACTTGCTTTGCTAATCTGTAAAGTATGTTCTGTATTTAAAACGAAATAAGAAATAGTTACACCTAGGATTCAATAGTATTTTACTAAAAATAAATCATCCCAATGCGGGGAAAAACTTTTGGACAGTGCTAGTAGATAGATGTGGAGGGAATCTTAATTTTAGAAAACTATTTTAAAAGCTCTTGGAATTTTAAGGTCAGAAGATTTTAGACATGGGGGAGGGGCAGAGAGAGTGCCTCCTAAATAAATGCTTAATAATAAGTTAGAAATCTCTAAATTGTATTTTTTTTAAAGATTTTATTTATTTATTTGACAGACAGTGAGAGAGGGAACACAAGCAGGGGGAGTGGGAGAGGAAGAAGCAGGCTCCAGCGGAGGAGCCCGATATGGGGCTCGATCCCAGGACTCCGGGATCATGCCTTGAGCTGAAGGCAGACGCTTAGCGACTGAGCCACCCAGGCATCCCTCTAAATTGTATTTTTGAACACTTAAAAACCCACAGTCTCTCTTGTCAACAGTGGAAATCTCACATATTGTCTTCTTTAATATTGTTTATTGATTATGTGAAAATAAATCTGGGAAGATGGAGTAGCTGTACTTTTCCTATTCTTCCACAGTAAGCAGAACTGAAAAACCTGGATATTATGTACAAAACAAATGTAGGAAAATTCTGGGAGATGGAAAGAAGGCGGCAGAGTGGCTAGGGAGCTCAGGACCTGAAGAATGTGTTCCCTTTTTTGCCTCATGTATCCCAAACACAGAGCTGACAAAGCCAACAACCTAGAATCACAAATAAATACAGACAAAAAGAGCTCCAACAAAATCCTGCTCTCTGGCCAAAGAACCACAAAAGAGGCAGCTTAGCAAGATAGAGACTTTTAGAAAATAACTTTCTACCACAGCCAAATGTTGCAGAAAAAACTGTGGCCCCACTTTGAATCACACCAGCAAAGGCCTAGACTTCCACCCTTACCAGGCTGTAATGAGATACCCCAACTTCTTTCCTGGGGTGGTATCAGAGAAGGTTTAAATAGGGATTTGGGACCTTCATCCCCACTGGCTGTTAATGAGGTCCCGTCCCCTGCTCTGTCAGGGAAGACCACATAGGAAACAATAATGAGGCATTCCTAACCTTCCCAGCCAGGGAGGTATCAGTAGAGGTATAATGGGGAGCTGGAAGTTCCACCTTTTCCCAACAGTAATGAGGAGTCCCCTCCTCAGGTGTCATTAAAGTACAAGTTGAGATCTGAACTTCCACCTGACCTGGCAGTAATGAGAAGGTGCTTCAGTCCCCTCATTCTGCCAAGCTACATCAGAGGAATCCGTCTAAAAGAAAAGGTTTGAATAAGATCCAGTGTTTCATAATACCCCAAATGTCCAGTTTTCAAATGGAAATCACTCATCATACCAGGGACCAAGAAGATGTGAAACTGATGAAAAGAGAATCAAATAGATGCCAACAAAATGACAGAGATATTAGAATTATCTGAAAAAAGATTTTAAAGTAGCCATTTTGAAAAGGCTTCAATGAGTAATTATGAACATGCTTGAAAGAAAAGTAGTCTCATATGAAGTAGAAATATAGAAATAGAATATACAGAAGAACCAAGTGGAAATTTTAAAACTGAACATTACAATGAACAAAATTTACAAAACTCAGTGAATGGGCTCAACAGCAGAATAGAGGGGACAGAGGAAAGAATCAGTCGCCCTGAAGATAGAACAATAAAAATTAGACATTCTGAACAACAAAAGGAAATAAATTGAAAAAAAAAATAATGAACAGAGCCTAAGGGACCTGTGGTTATAGTAGAGTATCTAACATCGATATGATTAGAGTCCCAGAAAAAGAGGAGAAGGAGGGTGGAGCTAAAAAAGTACCCAAAAGATACAGTGGCCCATAAAATCCCCAAATTTGACAAAAGACCAACCTACAGATTAAGAAGTGGAACATACCCTAAACAGAATAAACTTGAAGAAATCTTGCCTTAATACATCATACTCAAACTTCTGGAAACCAAAGACCAAGGAATAAAATTCTTGAAATCCCCTTGCCAATAGGAGTGAAACAGTTCAAATGACAGTGGATTTCTCATCAGAAACCATAGATGCCAGAAGAAACTGGCACATTTTCCAAGTGCTGAATGGAAAGAACTGTCAGCCCAGAATCCAGTATCTTTCAGGAATGAAGGAGAAATCAATACATTCTCAGATAAAGGAAAATTAAGAGAATTTGTTGCCAGCAGACCTACCCTAGAAGAATGTCTAAGACACATTCTCTAAGGAGAAAGCAGATGATAAAAGGAAAAATCTTGGAACATAAGATCATAGTAAACAAAATTATGGGTAAATGCAGTAGACCTCATCTTATGCCTTCCAAATTATGCTTGGCAGTTGGAGCAAAAATTATAATACTGTTTGATGTGTCTCTAAATGTAGGTATATATGTGAGGCAATTTATAATATAAACAGGGGAGGGTAGAGTGGCATAAAGGCAGGTAAGGTTTCCACATTTCATTTGAACTGGTAAAATGATGACACCAGTGTGATAAGTTATGTTTATATAATACTTAGAGTACCCACTAAAAAACCCTCCTATATAGAGGGATAAACTGGAAAACGGTATAGATGAACCAAAATAGAATTCTAAGAAGCTTTCCAGTTACCCGCAAGAAGGCGGGGAAAAGAAAACAGAGAAAGAAGAAGAAATATAGAGAAGAAGAAGAAAAAAATAAAATCATAGACTTACACCCTAACATGTCAATAATCACATTACAGTAAAATATTCTAATATACCAAGTAAAAGACAGTTATTGGGTCTGTGTAAAGCATGACCCAACTTTATACTGTCTCTAAGAAACTCACTTCACATGTAAGAATATTGGCAAATTGCTTATATAGGAAAGTAACAGAATGAAAACAGTATATATTACCCTGGTACCACAACCACACAAAGACAGTACAAAACAAAGAGCTATAAACAAATATCCCTCATGAATATACAGTTGACCCTTGAGCAACATAGGTTTCAACTGTGTAGGTCTACTGACACAGTTTTTTTTGGTAAATACAATATTGTAATGTAGTTTCTCTTCCTTACTATTTTCTTAATAACATTTCCTTTTCTCTAGTTTTACTATAAGACTACAGTATATAATTCTTATAACATACAAAATAAGTTTAGTCAACTATTTATGTTGTTGATAAGGCCTCCAGTCAAAATAGTAGGCTATTAGTAGTTAAGTTTTTGGGAAGTGAAAAATTATATGTAGGTTTTTGATTGCATGGGGGTTGGTACCCCTAACCCCTGTGTTATTCAGGGGTCAACTATACACTTAAAAATCTTTAACAAAATATTAACAAACAGAAATCATCATTACATAAAAGGAATTATGCACTATGACCAATTTGGGCTTATTATAAGAATGCAAGGCTCATTTAATATTCAGAATTATTCAGCGTAATTTACCATATTAACAAAGAAGAAAAATCTCATGATTATATCCATGCAGGAAAAGCATTTGATAAAGATCAGTATCCACTTATGGTAGAACTCAGAAAAATAGGAATAGAGGAGAATTTCCTGAACTTTATAAAGACCATTTCTAAAACCTTCAACTAACATCATACTTTTATGGTGGAAGACTGAGTGATTTCCCCCTAAGGTCAGGAAGAAGACAAGGATATCCTTTTTACTGTTCCTATTCAACTTAGTCCTGGAAGTTCTAGCTAGTGAAATAAAGCAAAAAAAGGAAATTAAAAGGCATATAGTTCAGAAAGGAAAAAATAATAAAAGTGTCCCTATTTGTGCTTGATATGATTGTCTATATCGCAAGGAATCTACAATATAAACTCCTAGAACTAATAAATGAGTTTAGCAAGTCACAGGATATTTTATTTTATTCCACAGACTTGCAATAAACGTGTGGACACCAAAATTACTACATTATTACTTACAGTTGCTCAAAAAAATCTGAATACTTAGGTGTAAATCTAACCAGACGTGTAAAGTACTTGTATACTAAAAATTTTTTAAATGTCAGTGAAAGAAATCAAAGATGATCTAAATAAATGGAGAGACATACTGTATTCATAAAATGGAAGACTCAACATAGTAAATATGTCAATTGTGCCCGAATTGTTATACAAATTTAACGTAATTAAAATTCCAGTAAGACGTGTTTGCATAGCTAAGATTATTCTAAAATTTATATGGAAAGACAATAGATCAAGAATAGCTAAAACAATTTTGGAAAAAAAAAATCATTCTGTGCAATTTTAAGACCTGCCATGTAGCTACAGTAATCAAGACTGTGTGGTATTATTGGAGGAACAAATTCTTAGATCAGTGGAACAGAATAGAGAACCCAGCAATAGAACCAGAGGTATATGCCTACTGACTTGACAAAAGTGCAGAAGTAAATCAGTGAAGGAGAAACAGCCTTTCAACAAATGATGTTGGAACATTCGGACATGCATAAGCAAAAAAATAATAATAAACCTCTACTCAAACCTCATGCTGTATAAAAAAGTTAACTCAAAATGGTTCACAGACTTAAATGTAAAACTATAAAACTTTTAGGAAAAAACCAAATCATCAGAATCTAGGGCTATACAAAGAGACTTAACATGAAAAGTATGATCCATGAAAATTGATAAATTGATAAAAATTGATCAATTAGACTTCATCAAAATGAAAAACTTTTGTCCAATGAAAGACTCTGTTAAGTAGGATGAAAAGACAAACTGCAGACTGGGAGAAAATATTTGCTAGCCATATATCCCAATAAAGGACTAGTTTGCAGAATGTATAAAGAATATTTCGCAACTCAACAGTGAAAAAAATCAAACAGCGCAGTTAGAAAAATGGATTAAAGACGAGATATTTCACAAAAAAAGATATTAAAATGGCACATAAGCACATGAAAAGCTGTTCAACATCATTAGTCATTAGGGAGATGCAAATTACTATAGAATTCTTTCAAACTTACTATATATTTGAACATTTCCATAATAAAATTCAAGAAAAAATAGATTTTTCATATCTGTAAAAGCACATCACCATTACATCTTTTTTTTTTTAAAACATCTTTATGGTATCATGAATCCATATGTTAAATAACATTTTGAAAAAAAAAAAAAACAAAAAAAACCAAAACTCCAGAAGCCCACACATAAGTATTTATCCAAGTGAAATGAACTTATGTTCACACAAAAACCTGTACACAAATGTTTATAATGGCTTTATTCACCGTCTTCAAATTTGGAAACAACCCTAAACCTTTAGCTGGAAATGAGTAAATAAACAGTGATACGTCCTATAATAGAATACTAGTCAGCATTTAAAAGGAAAAAAACGCTGATATACACAACATGAGTGAATGTCAAATGCGTTGTCTAAGTGAAAGAAGCCAGACTGCATCAGTATGATTCCATTTATAAGACATTCCAGCAAAGCAAAAAATATAGGGGTAGCGATTAGTGTTTGTTAGGAGCTGGGACTGGGAGCACAGGATATTTCAGGGCTTGATAGAACTGTTCTGTGTTTTGATTTTCATGCTGACATAACAGTGTATGTTAATCAAAACTCATAACGGTGTATGTTAATTAAAACTCAGAGAACTATGCCCCAAAGAGGGTGAATTTTACTATATGTAAATTGTATATTTTTAATAATGAAAAAAATAGTGGCTATTGCTGAGGGAGAAGAAGCATCTTAACTAAAAACAAGGCAAATTACAGATAATTTTAGAAAATACTTTTCCAATGGCATATCTGCCTTCTCTCCCACCAGTAGCCACCCTTTACCATACACTCTGTCCTCCCAGTTATAAATCATCTTCTCTAATGTCTTGATATAAAATTCATGCATACTAGAGATGAAGAAAACAGATTGGAAGGGTTAGTTATTTTACTACAGCATAAAATTAAACTCTGAAGTTATGTTTAATTATTTTTCAAGCTAAAATTAGGCACCATTCAGAAAATGAATTACAGTGGCTAAGTTGGGAAAGACGTGGCCATTTATATGAAAAAGTATTTATTTCTCACTGAAAGCCAGCAGTATAAAAGGGGCGCTAAAAAAGTGTCATATCTTAGCCTTCGGAAAGGTAAATAGGGAGGAAAGTAATATTTATTCTCTGAGCTTTGTTAGATCACAGCTGGAAGATCTTATATTGTTTTGTCACTTGAGGTGCCTCCACAGAGACTTGATAGCTGCCTGTCAGTTTGTGAGGGGCTGCTATGTAGAGGAGGCAATAGATGTTACTTGTGTTGCTCTGAAGATGTAACTGTGATAGATGTTATAAGGAAGTAGATAGGATTTGTACTTAGAAGTAGAGACTTTGTAACAACTAGATCAGTATGAAAATGAAATGGAACTACCTCCAGAGTATTAAGCATTGTGCTTTGATATGTGTTTAGAGGCACCTAGTCTTCATTCGGTGGACTCTGGGACCCTGTAGATTGTTTGGTTTTATTTTCTATCTCATTTTAAGGTTTTAGTATACTGTTTATGTGTATCATTCAGAGTGTCTTCAGGCTAAGCATCCTCACGTTTCTTTATCTGATGTAGCTCTTAGAACATTAAGTCATTCTGGTTGTTACCAGTGGCCCTGTTAATGGGCTAGTATCGTCATAAACTATTTTCTAGTTTATCCACGTGTTGGCAGGTGGTACTGCTGTCTTCTGTATCTGAATATCTAGACCCTCTCCTATAACTTATATTCTCATTTTCCACAATTTTGCTTAAGTACTTCTAAATTGTCTATTTAATGCCTGTCTATAGAAGACTGAGACTAGCACCTTGAATAGTACCTGTACGTAGTAGACATATTTGAATGAATGAATTTCACTCTCTGTTGCATGTTTTCACAAAAATAACAATGGTTCACATTCAGATTACTTGAAACATGCAAACTTTCTAACTAATTGTTTTTTTCTGTACAGGAATTTCGGCAGAAAGTAATGCTAGGAACTCCATTCCTAGTTATTTGGCTGGTTGGGTTTATAGCAGACCTAAATATTGATTCTTGGCTCATTAAAGGGCTAATGTATGGTGGCGTTTGGGCTACAGTACAATTTCTTTCAAAGTAAGTGTGTGGTTTTTAACTGTATTTTTAACTGTGCTTTAAAGGATATAATTTGGACCCTGCTGTGTAAAATTAATGTTTTGTATGTTTAGAACATTGCCTTTATGTAATATATTTCATTTTAATTTAATGTTAAAGAATTTTGGCAGATTTATATCTGAAATCTTTTAGGTTTTTTAATGTTGAAATTCTTTTTTTCTCTTTTATTTTTTCCTTTTTTATTTAAATTCAATTAGCCAACATGTAGTACATCATTAGTTCCAGATGTAGAGTTCAGTAATTCATCAGTTGCATATAACACCCAGTGCTCATCACATCATGTGCCCTCCTTAATGCCCATCACCCAGTTACCCCATCCCCCCCCCTCCCCTCCAGCAACCCCAGGTCAATCAGAGAAAGAAACAAACTGAAATGTTGAAATTCTACAGGTACTTTCATTGACCAAAGTCTAACATATACTTTTTAAGGCTAAAATACAATTTTAAAACATTTCAGTAGAAGTAGACTTGAGTTCATTCAATTCTAACTGTAATATACATATTGTGTATTTCTAGGTAATTACAATGCTTTAGCTTACCTTTCCATAGAAATTATATTTTCTTTGGTCATAAGCAATATGCAAGAAAGAGGTTTGATTTTAGTACTAAGGTAGAAAGAGTCTGAGCATATGCAGTAAGGCTTAGCCTTTGTATTTTCTTCTCCTTCATTTTTCTTTAAAACATTGTGATCTTTTCCTTTCTTCCTATCCTTAGATCTCATTCCTTTAAGTTGCCCATTCAGCAACCTAGGCAGTTGTCTATGATCTAGAACTTTCCACGTAATATCCATTTTTTTAGTACTTTGTTTTCATCTGAATTTCAAAAAAAAGAGTTCTGAAAATAATTCACACAGAGATGAGAATGACTGGTAATACACTAATGTGTTAACTGTCAGGAAGAGGCTTAATTTTAGGTAATAAATCTCATTTTAGTGTTTCTAGGAGCTCCAAGGGGTCCTATAAATAGGAAGGCTTCCTATTTAGCCTACATGGATAGTTGATCCTGCTTATGTTTAATAAAATTCATTAGTATATATTTTCCCCCGGTTCTAAATTCTGTACATAATGACCTTCACTTCCATTACATTGGCCAGTTCATTCTATTTGAAAAGCTATACTAAAAGCTTAACAGGAGTGTGTAGGGAAGGAGAAATAATGAAACATAAAAACTTGAGGATTGCTTTGTACTTGTTTGTCAAAATTATAATTCGTCTTTGGTGAATAATATGCTGAATGATAGAGTTACTAAATGTACTAAAGTGAATTATTGATTTAAGAGAATAGGCGTAGACCGAAATTCTGAGGTTGAAAAGTACATAGAATAGAATTTAATCCTATTTCTTGGCAAATTAGGAGCTTCAGAATCTTGCTGACTGATTCAGCTGTGCACTCACTTGTTATTGATTACCATGAAAAATGGTCTTGGTATTTAAGCATCCTGGAGTTCTGGATTTTGGTTAAACCAGAGTTTACTATGTGGAATGTGTATAATTTTCATTTAAATAATTATTCATTTTTATAAGGAAATGCAGAGCTCAGTTTTATAAAAACTTGTATTTTGCAGATCCTTTTTTGATCATTCAATGCATAGTGCATTGCCCCTTGGAATATATTTGGCAACCAAATTCTGGATGTATGTAACGTGGTTCTTCTGGTTTTGGAATGATATCCTTTGGTTATAAAGGTCATATCTAAAGCAATTTTTGTTACTTAAATGATTGTTTTATAATAATTTAACATTAGGACTGAATTACGCATGATTTGCTGCAGTAAAACAGTATTTCTAGGAAAATAATAAGTGTGAACCAAAGTAAATATTGTTTTAAAACGTTTCATATTTAATAGGTCACTTTTGAAAGCTGCTTTTAATGACTACATCAGTAATAATGATAGTAGCTATTATTTATTGTGTGTTTAAAGGGCATTTTCTTAAATACTTTAATACTTTGTACTTATTTTATACACACTCTATATTTTTATCTCCACATTTTATAGATGAGAAAATATAGGCTTAAATAGGTTAAGCTGTTATCCTTGCCCAAGGCCACACAGCTAGTCTCTGATAAGGCTGGGATAGAAACACATACTAGTCTGATTCAACAACACCTGTTCAAAACCTTTCTACTAAACTGTGATTTTCATGTTTTAGTATCAAACTGTTCTCTCTAAATATTTTCTTAATATCACAACTTTTTATTTTGTTGTGGTTGGTAACAGTTTATTTTCTCTTTTGTATCATGAAAAGCATGCAGTACTGTATCTTCAAATATTTGCTGATTATTTCAGTGTAGTATGCTTTAAAAAAGTAATATATACTTTGAAATTGTAAATATGTGTGTGTGCATGTGTGTGTATCAAAGAAATAAGACCATTGTCAGTTTTTGATATTTTTATGTAGGGAAAGCTCAATCAGTAAGACAGTCTGTTTTATTAAAATAAAGGCACATGTTTCACAAATATCTGTTAATAAATCATTTTTCAAAACATTACCATAAAAAATATAAGATAGGTTTTAAATGAAATGCAGTTTTTGTTGACTTACGATTGTTCTGAACAATTTTAGTTAATACCTAGTTTCGCTTCACAGTCTTGCATGTTATAACATGTGTTCTTCTTATTGTCTTGTGTTTTTTAAACAAAAACAAAGTATTGAAAAAAATGCTTATTTTGAGACTGAGGCACAGAATTGTGGCTACACTTGTCATTCTTACGTTTTTATAGCATTATATAATTACTTTCAGAAAGTATAGAGCTTAAAAAATATTTCCTTAGCATAAGTATCTTTTGAAATATTTCCATGTGGCAGTTTTTGCTAGCTCATTCTGCCTTGTACTAAACTTTGACATAAAAATTGTTCTTTAAACATTAGAATTGGTCTTATTGGAACATTTAGTCTAGGTAAAACAGATCTGCTTATTTTTGTTACCTCATCTATTTTAAATTTATAAAAAGCAGTGACCTCTGAAATGACATTAGTATTCCAGACATATTTTCTCATTTTGTTTCCTAAATTGGACAGTAAATTTTATATCATGAAAAAAGTTAGATTCACATCTCAAAATAATTTTAGACTGTTGCTGTTCTCTTAATCTGTTGTGCATATAAGTGGAGAGAAAAGCAGGAAAATTAGTAAATTACAAATAATGAAAACTTCATGCCAGAGAGTTTTATGGTAGTCTGACTTGAATTTTTTCCTTTTTCTTTTTTTCCTTATTTGGAGATAGAATAAAATAGCTATGCAAGTTTCCAGAGCTAAGGAGTTGAGAATGTAAGAGGTAGATTTTTAAAGGAAGGGCAGCACAATCAAGTCAATTTAACTTGCCCTATTTGAATAATTCTGCCTTTAGAATAGATTGGCATATAGTTCATTTTTTAGATGCTCTGAACAAATTGCATATATTTAATTTTTCAAATAAAAATTGTAGTATGAGAATACCAGGTTTTTATACTTGTCTGTAAAGGAAGGATGATCATAGTACTGTCTCAGAGTTCTTGAGAAGATGAATGAACTAAAACTTAGGACACACCTGACATGTAAGAAATGTTAAATAAGTGTGTGTTATTATCTTATGCATGACTTTTTGGATCATTGTGTCCACATAGGCTTTAAGTGTGCATTTACGGTTTCTTTTATTCAAATGTTTGTGTATGTGTATATGCTGCTCATGGAATGTGGAATGAAATCACAAATAACTTTAAATTCTGATTTAAAAAAAAAAAGCTTTATGTAAGTCTCTGTGTTATAAAAGAACCAGATCTCTATGCCCTATATGATTTTAGAGCTATGTTTGTTTTTCAGTATTAAACTTTGAGACCAGAGATAAGAGCTCAGGAAACTTATATAGGAAAGGAACAGAAAGAGCCCAGAATAATTTATAATGGAAGCACAAAGGATGTTAGACAGGAAAGCGTCATAAGGTTCATGATGTAAGATAACGATTAAGATAATGGAGTTAAAAATGGCAGCTCTTGTCAGGGACTATCTCTCTTGTTGACCTCAGCCTGTTTGCTATTGATTCCACCACTTCCTCATGCAACTCATGACTACATATGTAATTAAAACTGATCAGACCAGTTGTGAAAAATAGAGTTACAGTCCATTTTCCTTATATGCGGTAATTATGTTCTATGAAGTTGCTGCAAACACTGAATTAACAAATACTAAACCTGTTGCTCCTAGGAGAAAAAGAAATGCAAGCCTCTGGTCACAACATTTTTGTCAGCCAATCAGTATATACCCTTGGTTTTATATGTGTTTCTGTATAAATATAAAATTTAATATTTGTCATTGATTGAAATTGAACTCACAGCCAGCTGCATTATAACCCATGCCTGAACAAAGTATATCTGACAACGCCTGTTTTCTCTGTAAGGCACATCACAGCCCTCTTGTGTTTAGGAACATTAGGTAGCACTTCAGCACTACACTAGGAGGCCATTTTAAATAGCAAAATCGCCAACAAAAAGCACAAATAGGCAAAAAGTGTGGCACAGAATCGACCATGAAAAGATACCTGTTTTTACAGTATGAGAGCTGGAACAAGTAGGCAGACTATTGCCTCGTTCAGCTCAGCTGGCATTGCGTACAGAAGGTGCCTCATATTTTTTGCTACTTTGCATATATCCATGAATGACTGTAAAAGCACCATGAGTATTGATTTTGGGGTTACAAATAAATGTCAGCAAGTAGGCGTGAGGATCAACTGTATAAACTTTTAGTTTCTCATAATAGGATACCCAACTTAAGTGTTTTGTGGTGTAATGAATTTTGTATTGATATAAATTACTTGTCCTAACAAGTAAGTTTTTATTCTTTTCTACTGTTCATTAAATAATTATCATCTCATATATACCTTACATTTATTCAGTGCTTTTTGGTTTATAGTTCTTTCAGATCTATTGTTTGACTCGGTTCTCAGAGCAATGCTTTGAGATTAGAAAAACAAACCACATAAATCCTAATCCTGTTTTCTGACTGATGGAAACATTGAGGTTCAGAGAAGTTGTGTCTTGCCCAAAGTCACATAGATAGGTAACGATCAAGAGTGTTGCCCAACTTTTTGACCTGATAACAGTGTATCTTCAAATGTCTTATTTTATACTCTGAACATAATTTTAAGTTTTTAAACCTTCCTGAAAAGCAACATGTAGAAAGAGCTTTAAAAATACCCTTAATCATTCATAAGTAAATCGTCAGAGATAAGATCTAAAGTTTATTTGCAAGGCTGTTGGCCATAGTACTATTTATAATAGGGAAAAAATGGAAATAACCTAAGTATCCATCCTGAATGGATAATAGTTGTTATCAATTAGCTATGTGTAGTATGGGATAAAATAGCCATTACAGTGCTTTTCTAAGACTTGATGTGGGTTTATACTTAGGATGTAATAAGTGAAAAAATATTGATAATAGGCTATTAGAAATTTTATGTCTAAAATTAGTTTTCAGTCGTGTTTTAAGTTAAATTAAGCTTAAACTAAAGATGGATATAAAGAACTTCTAGAAGCTGGGATGATTACATATATAAAAATGAAGACATTGCTAAATTATCATTTTCACCATCTTCTCCTATACGTTTTCCTCTTAAGCATTTTTTCCTGCAGTTTACTGTTAGGGCTTCTTCAGTTTTTTTATGTATCTATTCTAGTTTTCTTATAATATTCTCTCAGCTTTTTAAAACTGTCTTCAGGTACCCAGTCACTACTTTCTGTGAATTCTGACAGTGTTGCTGTAAATATTCTTGCATATCATTTGTGTGTGTGTGTGTGTGTGTGTGTGTGTGTGCATGTGCGCACATGCAGGTGTTTCTGAAGTCATTAAAGATAATCTGTAATGTATTTCTTAATTCATGTATATTTGACTACTGTGTATAATGAATGATGTGCGGGGGGTGTGTGTCTGTCTTCCTTTTCGCTTATTAGGGAACTCATTGCTCCAGTATACCCTTTCCTCACTCAGTTGCAATATCAACCTTGATATTTATCAGTTTTCCAGTGCTCTATTCAGTTTATTGATCTCTTTGCTTGTGTCAGTACTATTTTATTACCATAGCTTTCTCCTTCCTTTCTTTCTTGCTTTCTAACTTCTTAATTTCCTAACTTCCTTCCTCCCTCCCTTCCTCCTAGTACAGATAACATACAATGTTATATCAGTTGTAGGTGTACAATATGATTCAGTAATTCTGTATATTACACAATGCTCATCATGATGTGTACTTTTGATTCACTTCTCCTATTTCCCCCATCCTTCCCCCACCTCACCTCCCCACTAAAGCTTTAGTCTTAAATCATGATATCTAGTAGCCCAAGTTTTCCAGCTTTTTTGTTTCTCAGGAATATTTTTGCTTTCTTAGCACTTTGTTCTTCTGTTTAGATTTTTTAGAATCAGCTTTTTTAAGTTCCATGAAAAGCCTAATGCAATTTTGATTAAAATTCTATTTAAGTTGTAGAATAACTTGATGTTTAGGTCTTTGCCATTACAAAGTAACATAGAGTGATTAGCTTAAACAAAGAAATTGATTTTCTCACAGTTTTGGATAAGGATGCCAGCATGATTATGTTCAGGTGAGGATTCTTTTCCTGGCCTACAAACAGCCACCTCCTCCCTGTGTCCTACAGAGCAGGGGGAGAGAATGAGGTTTCTTTCTTCCTCTTAAATCTTATGCAGCCACAGTCTTGTTGGATTGGGGTCCTACCCTTATGACCTCATTTAACGTTAATTACCTCCTAGAGACCCCATTTCCATCAATAGTCACATTAGAGATTAGAGCTTCATATGAATTTCAGTGGGAGAGGGGGTCGGGGGTAGGACATGATTCAGTCCACAGCAGAGGGCCAGGAGACTGATGAGAATTCTGACTTTATCTTCTCGTCTGCATTTTCCATGCTATTTATACAGTGGAGGTGGGATTAAGAACTACCCCAGGCAGCTTGCCTTACCGGAGTCGTCTTTTCTTGATTTCCAGTTGAATTTCATGGTATAGTGTGGCTTGTCCCCTTTTTGAAGTTGTTGCTCATTTTTTGCAGATAGTTGATTCATTTGGTTTGCTGTTTCTGTTTTATTTTGTTGGGTATTATGGCAAATTAGAGCTGCAGTTCACAGCAGGCATCAAAATAACATCCAAGTAGATTAAAGAGTTAAATGTAAGAAAAGATTCCATAAACATTTAAATGAAAACATTGATGACACATACTTCTTCTTTATCTAATCGAAGGACTATTTAAACATAAAAACAGAATACAAATTAAGACAATAAAATAAGGTTTCTTTTGCTTCTGAAATTGACAACTCTTTTCTTTGCTCAAAGCTGATGGAAATGTAGTAGTCAAGCAATATGTGATGTTAGTGGGATTTTAAATTGGTGTATCTTTCTGGAAATAATCTGACAATATAAAAATATACATCAAGACTTAAGTATGTTCATACCCAAAGATATTGTTCTCATAATAACTAATGACCCAGTATCTTCTGCTGAGTGCATTGGAGAGGCAGAATAGCACAGGTAGAAAGAGCCTGGATTTTAATACCTGCTCCGCCTTTAATTTACTCTGCAGCTTTGGACTATTTAGTCAACCTCTGTCTCAGGTTTGTCTTCTGTAACATGGTTAGGATAAAGTTTTTGTGCAGATTAAATGGCATATAGTTGATTAATAGGTGTTACTTGTTTTACTAATGTTCATAAAAATACTATGATCTCAGTTATTAAAAATGCAGAATACCAAATATAAAAAGAATTGTCCCTGGGTTGTGGAGGTATTGTTTTTGCCTTTATACTTTTTAGTTTTTTCTGATTTTATAAGGAAAAAAAGGTTGTTTTAAACCTTTACAAAACAACCATGCCATTTATGGAGAGTTTGTAAATTTTTGTTCTTAAATTTAAAAAATTAAACGGTGTGTGACCTATTACTAAAGCTAAGTTCAAACTACCATTTAAAGATATCTCATCTCTTTACCTTTAAATATCAAGCAAAGAACTTCTGTAAGTTCATCTGATATATAATTCTTGAATATCCTGTCCCTTTTAAATCTGTAGTCATCTCTTGAGCTGCTGCTTACCTCCCTTGCAAATTTAATCCAGCCTTTAAGAACCATGGGGCGCCTGGGTGGCACAGTGGTTAAGCGTCTGCCTTCGGCTCAGGGCGTGATCCCGGCGTTATGGGATCGAGCCCCACATCAGGCTCTTCTGCTATGAGCCTGCTTCTTCCTCTCCCACTCCCCCTGCTTCTGTTCCCTCTCTCGCTGGCTGTCTCTATCTCTGTCGAATAAATAAATAAAATCTTTAAAAAAAAAAAAAAAAGAACCTGAGCTATTTACATGTTAGCACCTTTTGAAACTTATAGCGTGTAAAGGTCCTGCTCCTGAAAAATACCAGGGTTCGGTATTCTTTGCATGTACATTTACCCAGCTTTATTCTCAAGCGATTTTTAGCTGTTGATGCTTGGACCTGCATAAAATCTTGAAAATAGTATTTGAGTATTTCAGATACTTTGTGCTTCAGAAATGTGTTGTTTTAACAACATTGTTTTTCTTAGTGTTAAGTAGCTTTTGATTCCTCATTTATATTTATAAAGCCTAGTACATTTCTTATATTTTCATTAGGTAGAAATATGTAAACATAGAAACTTTGTTTAAAGCAAGTTTATGAATACTTTTCCAAAAACAGGGTCAGTTTGAATGTGTCAAAAAAGGCAATGAAAGAATTTAAAAGCAGTCTTTTAAATACCTGGGTGTGATATCTTAAATGGTAGATATATAAAGACTTTAATGCATGTAGATAAAGTAATATGTTAATAACTTTGAACATGAGAAGTCCATTTTTGATCAGAAGAAATGATCATTTAAAAATAATGTATTCACTGAATTTTTAATGCATTACTGAGTTTTTTAAAGTGTCAGAAAGCTTATCCTACATGACTTAAAGTTTGTAAAGAAATCACATTTTTACTTTCTATATTCAGTTATGAATATATTTTAGAAGTATATTTATTTTGATGTAATAACAGATAAATCAGCTTGTATTTTTTTCTTGGTAGGTGTTCTGTGTGTGTGTGTGTGTGTGTGTGTGTGTATGTGTGTGGGGTAAAATTTTACAGATTATAAATTTACCTATAATAGTAACTCATTTATCATTGCTTCTTTAGATTCCTTAACTTTAGGCACATCTCAACTTTTTATTTATCCATCTTCCATTCCTTGCCAATAGTGTTGCACTTTTCTACAATTTTGGAAAATCTTGGAAATCAGATCCAGGGATTATTAAAGCTACAGAAGAACAAAAGAAAAAGGTAGCAAGATAGAATCTAACTAGTCACATGTGTTTAACTGCCAAATTATCAGTATTTATACCAGGTATTAGAGTACAAAGAAAGAAACTATCTTTTAGAACATAAAGAAGTTTCAAACCAAATTGAGATTATGCATAGTTATTGCTCATCCTTGGTACTCCTGAATGCCTATCCTTACACTTTCATGACATTTTTAAATTTCCTGTTTCTCTCCTTTCTAAGAATTGTGATTGTTTTGAGGGATGAGTACAGCACTTTAAACATCTCTGAAAACCCTCAGCAAATAATATGAATTCAGTAAATGTTTATTAAATGACTGTGTAACTGGAAGGTCAGTAAACAGGTTGGTAGTTCAGATATTATGTTTCAGTAACATATATGTATTTATGTGTCCAATAACAAATACATGTGTGTGTATATATGTATAAAATCCAGGGCATCCCTCGTCTAAAGCCCAGTTACTTTAGGAAACCAAATTTACAATCCGAAGGTGTCATATGAGTAGGGAATTAGATTAGACTGGAGGCAGTTAAACTATGTTGTAAGCTATTTTATCCAGTCTCCAAAAACAAATCCTGATGAATTATTACTGTCCACAATAGACTAAAACAGTAGCAAGTTGTTAGGGTCTAATCTCCCCTTTTCTAGCCTGCATAGAGATTGCTACCCTTATGTTTACAGTATTCTTCAGTCATTACTGCTAATTGGTTTGCTAGGTTTTCTTAGTCATAATCCAGTTCTAAAGATTCGTTCTTTACTGAACTTAAGTTTATTTTCATGTCTTAGTCATCAAAACCTATACAGAGCAGTTCTTGGGGTAGGTGACTTAGTTTTATTCTCAGAGGAGTATTCCCCTAAGTTTAGAGTTACATTTTCATATACCCAAGAAATAAAATTTCTATATTCATATTATAATGAAACAGCAGAAGTAAATAAATGTTTTTTTTTGAGCAGAAAACACGTTGGTTAATTAAAAATGAACATGATGTTTATTGATTCATATTGACGGCACTGTAGTTGGTGAACATTGTTCAGTTTTGAATAAAATATATGTATATTTTTAATTCACAGACAATAGTTGAACTTGCAGAGACAGGAAGTCTGGACCTCAGTATATTCTGCAGTACCTGTTTGGTAGTATTTTTTTCTTTATTCTTCCCTCTCTCCTCTTCCCATAGCAATAGCATAGCATAGAAGGGGTGGGGAACAAGGAGAACAGTTTATTCTGCTGAGCACATTTCATGCCCTCCACACTCCCCACCCCTCAGGGCCATTCCTTTTAGACCATAGTGTAAGGAGAAAGACAGTAAAAAGATGTCTCCTCCCAATGTGCTTGTTCCGCCTGATGGTAGACCTTGACTGTACTTCAGATTCAAGGTACCATTCATTTGTATTCATCCTTAATCTGTTTTTCTTTCCTAACTCAGCAAAGAAAAAATTAAATAATAAAATATTAAAAAATCAAAGGTTTATTATGCTTCCCTAATATTGTTTTCCTAGATATTTTAAGAAAAGGTTTATTTTTATATTTAGACGTCGCAGTGGGAAAATCTGTTAGATAACTTAAGACAACATGGCGTCTAAAATGGTTCGGTTTGAGTAGTTATCTCTTTGTCTTAGAGGATTTATGGAACTTTGAGCACTATTTTATCATTGATATTAGAAGCTGTCCTCTTCAGCCAGGTCATAAAGAAAGATATAAATGAAATTAAATAGCATTTACTTAAGTAATCAGGTATAGTAATACATTGTTTGTGTCATTATAGATCAAATTTCTATAGAATAATACTGTTTTGTGTTTTAATTATTTTCTGCAAATTTTTATAATTAGTTCTTGAGAAGAATATATCCATTGCCACAGTAGTTAAACCATGTTTTCCTACATGGAAGTGGAAATAATCCCTAAATCATACCTGAAACTAAATGTCCTTTTATACTTTTAAGTTACGCAGTATCACTGAACTAATGTCTTAACATGTAAATAACAACAAGAGAATTGACTTAGTTTGGGATTATGGAATGAGTCTTTGAAATGGAGCTCTAACTCTACAGATTCTTTAAATTGTTCCACCTAACATTCCTTGACCAAACAGTTATGATTTTGAATATTCAAAATGTATACTGCTTTACTTTTGGTAGCAGCTTTAAGGAGCTGACTAGATTCTTTTGTTTTTTCAAGCATTCTTTAAAAAGGTTTTTGTTTCTGTGCTTTACAATGGTTAATTTACAGGATTGGCACCTTAACGTTCAGAACATTTTTATAGTCTGCTGTTCTCTGGACATGTTATTCCATTCCACAAAGCCAAGTATGCATTGCTGATATGTTTGCCATGTGGCAAACAAATTCTTTATGGAGTCACTCAGTATGGTTTCATTGTTAAATAAATATCCGACGGCAAGAACAAGACTTATTTTTATCATTCTAGCATAAAACATTTATGTTTTATTAAGTAAGCTGTGTACTTCTGGATAGATAATTTGGTGTTGTAAAGAAAAGAGCATATCCTATTATAATATGATGCAAATTGGCAGAGGTGTTTGTTGTTATATGGGTATCCTGCCCTTTGATAAATAGACAAGTCCCTAAGAAGCCACATGTAAATCAGAATTTCCTAAAAGTGAATTACTCTGTAAGTGAACTGAGGAGACTGTCATGTTTAGGAGTCTCATGTCAGTCTTTGTTTAGAATTCATTGACAAGTATTGCCCAAAGGGGAAGTATAGCTGACGGTTGGAAGTGGGGGTAAAATTTGTTTAATTCATCCTTCTTCTTTCTCCTAAATAGATGTAGATTAATATCTATGGTGAAGAATAAGTGACCCTTTTCTTTAAAGAGTCCACAGATCATTTTAGTACATGTAAGGACTGCATAGTTAGTCTGTGCTTTTTCTTAGTGCCTCAGAATGATACATAACCTTAATGCAAACTGGTGGAAAAATGGCAGTGCTTTTATTGAAACACCAAGGAAGGCTATTACAAATTTTGTTTCTGGCATGGGTTAATAACCAGCTCTTGTCATGTATCCAGCATTAGGACTAGTAGCCCTTCGAAGATCACTAATGAGTTCTTTATTCACTTGGCTGATTCAGAGTAATATAGAATGAAACATTTCACAACACCTAAAGCAGTAAGGCATCATAAACATGAATTCTTTATTGCCTGTCAGGAGCTGAATAATGAATGTATTTTGTGTTTTTGAAGTAATAGGGCCTAAACTAAGCATGGTGTACTTTCTTAGATGGGTCATGAAGTTCAGCAGAGGAAATGTTGTACCTTAATCTGAGATCTCAGGAGCCACTGAAAGAGAAAGATGTGTGTACACTTACTGGTTTTTGTTAGCTTTGTTAACTTTGGGAAGACATTTTATTAATGGTTTTGAGTTTTAAAAGCTTCTTTCCTTCATTTCTAATTTGGCCTTCCTTTTACTAAAGAACAATTTCATTTTGTTCAGCAAGAACCAGTATCATGACCATTAATCACAATAACTTTTCATTTAGAAGCCTGGAGAGTGATGTTTTTATTATTCAGAAACTTGAGGGATGGGAATTAAATATAGTACCATTCATCACAACAGCAAGTTGGTCTTTCATTCTTAATTATTTTTGTGAAGTGATGGTTCTGCCCCATTCTTAGGAGTTTATATTCCACATTAGCCTTATCCTTTTTATCTTTGTTGTTGCAGTTGAAATCTCATTAAACAAAACATAGTGGTTTTTGTTTTATTTTATGCCTTTGGGAATATGGTTTTGTTTTCTTCATAATTGTATTTTGAGAAAATAAATATTCCGCTTCCCTTTCTTCAGTATAATGCCTTTTGTAATATTTTAAAATGCTTATTAACAGATACGGAAACCAGTGAGGTCCAAACACTGTGGTGTGTGTAACCGCTGCATAGCAAAATTTGATCATCATTGCCCATGGGTGGGTAACTGTGTAGGTAAGTTTTATTAATAATTTCTGAGTGCGTTGTTCATTTAAGTTACTCTAAGTAACTAATGAAGTACAGTATTAAAGTAGATGGTAGAAACTTCATTCCTACACTCCACTATAGCTCCGCTCCCCTCTGCCCCCCGGTTAGTCTTCTGGCTGACAACAGCACCTCAGTTGTGAGAAAGAGGGGGAAATAAAATTATAAAATCAGTCTCTAGAAAAGATTGATATTTCTCTCTCAATTCTTTCTGGTGCCTGTTCTTTCCTGTTTCTTTATTGGATAATGGTGAAATTGATAAGGATGAAGACAGTATTGCTTTTTAGTTAAACTGGAAAAGTTAAGGCAGTGAAAATATTTGGAAGGATGTCGTGGACAGAAGCAGAGAGGAATGACAGACAAAAACTCTGTGTACCTCAGTGTTCAAGAATGGTGTGATCTGAGCAGGTGAACTGAGTGGTCTGAGAGACGGCCCTGGGTTTTTATGAGGTGACAATAGAGAAACGTTGCAAAGATTGCATGACTGTTGGGGAGAAGCCTTTAAAAAGTTGGATTATGAAGTTTATAAAAATAAAGATAAATCAGGTTATTTTAACCCTCATAAAGCAAACAGTAGGTTAAAATTCAAAATTGTGATTCATTTGGTTCCTTGGGACTCTTGATTTCAGAATCAGTGTCATTGCAGTCATCACATCTTTGTAGTTATAAATATTCTTATTTTAAGACTTCTTTTTAAAAATATTTTTTTATTTATTAGAGAGAGCGGGAGTGAGCGAGAGAGAGCCCAAATAGGGGGTAGGGGGAGAGGGAGAAGCAGACTCCCCGCTGAGCAAGGAGCCTGATGCAGGACTCGATTCCAGGCTGGGATCATGACCTGAGCCGAAGGCAGACGCTTAACTGACTGAGCCACCCAGGCGTCCTTATTTTAAGACTTTTATTAAAACATTTATTTTCCTAAAGAACATTTTGTAAAATAAGTAATGTTTGTAATTATTGTCCAGATCGTATCATTCATGGCATTCCTTTACCCCCATCCCCAAAAGGTGCATTTCTAGTTGTTTTTCTTAGCTGAAAAAATTGCTTCTGTGTTGTTCTTTAGGTGCAGGCAACCATAGATACTTTATGGGCTACCTATTCTTCTTGCTTTTTATGATCTGCTGGATGATTTATGGTTGTATTTCTTGTGAGTACAGTTAGCTTTTTACTTTCTTAAAACAAATGTTTGTATACTTTTGCTTACCATATTAACAAAATATGATAATGACAAGTCTTTAAAAATTATGGTTTGGGGTGCACCTTACTGCAATGAAGCATAAAGAAAAGAACAGATGTAGAATATATTCAACATATAGTATAAGCAACAGAATTATCAGTTAGCTATGTTTTAATATGTGTGTCCTCTGAAAAACATGTTGGTTTAATAGGCTTTGAAATGCTTCTGGGTAAAATACACCAACATTTTTCACATCACGTGCTTGCTTTACTTTAGGAGCTTACAGATTTTGTGACTGTGATAGTTGCTCTTTAGTACCAAAAAGCTGGGAAAATGCAGTTAACTTTGCACAGAACTTGAAATATTTCAAAATGTAAGGTGTAATTATTACCTATTAGAGAATATTAAAAGGTGGTAGAAGATACTTTTTTAGGAGTAAGTTGTCATTCACTTGATCATATGGGTATAAGGGCAATGATGGGTTTTTATTGCATTGAGAGCATGATTTGAGAAGAATTTAAATGAAGATATTAGTTACTGTGCCTCAGGGCTTGGTGGTACTTCACATAAATATGTATTAGATCCTGGCTTAAAAATAAGTTGTGGAAGGATGATTTCCTAGTCCTATTTTCAGACATATTAAGAATAATGTCTGTTATTTTTTTTTAAAGATTTTATTTATTTATTTAACAGAGACAGCCAGCGAGAGAGGGAACACAAGCAGGGGGAGTGGGAGAGGAAGAAGCAGGCTCCCAGCAGAGGAGCCTGATGTGGGGCTCGATCCCAGAATGCTGGGATCACGTGCTGAGCCGAAGGCAGACGCTTAACGACTGCACCACCCAGGCGCCCCGAATAATGTCTGTTATTGCCCTAAAAAGTCTACTTCCTCAAATACAGATTAATAGAGAGAAAGATTTGGTCAAAGATCTTAACTTAGTTTCTGGCCCAACAGACCTGAGGGAGAACATGGTCCTGCTAACAACGCTAGTTTTTTATGGCAGGAGCTCTAAAAGAAGAGATTTTTGTTTTGGAAAAAGCCCTCCCTCACCAAGGAGATGTTTTTGTGTTATACGTCCCCCCTCCCACAGACCCAAAAATATTTCACTTACATACATATCATTTTATCTTTGTTTAAAGGTAAGTTAACTATTGTATGTATGCAGTACCAATCAAAAACTGTGTATTGTTAAAGTGCAGTAGTATTTTTTTTTTAAAGATTGGTTGGTGTTTTTTCCATTTCTGTCTTTGCTGTGTTTTTTCACTAATTATACAATAATTATATACTAATTTTTCACTAATTAAGGGGTTATTTAAGAGCATAAAAATTTGCATTCAAAGTCATCGGCTAAATGTAGACATTTGGATGGTGCCTTTGTGAAGTGCTTGGATGATTACTGAGTAAATGTGAACCTTCTGTTCTCATTTTAGACTGGGGACTCCACTGTGAGACCACTTACACCAAGGATGGATTTTGGACATACATTACTCAGATTGCTACGTGTTCACCTTGGATGTTTTGGATGTTTCTGAACAGTGTTTTTCATTTCATGTGGGTGGCTGTATTACTCATGTGTCAGATGTACCAGGTACGTGCAGGTACATGATTGGTTCTTTAGTGCGCTAATAACTGAAAGCTCTGAACACTTCATTCCTTGTTAAAAGATAATTCATTCTCTTTCTAACCGGTTCTACTTTTCAAGGATTAAAATTTTCAATTTACTTTCCTTACTCTTCCTTTATTCTTTCTTTACCTTTCGCTTACTCCTCCTTTTTTTTTTCTTTCTACCTCCCACTTTCTTCCTCCTCTCCTTCTTCTTATATTATGAACTTTGTTCTTACATTATGACTTTTCTTTTCTTGTTTTGGACATAATATTATTATTTGACAGAGAGAGCATAAGCAGGGGGGAGCGGCAGAGGGGGAGGGAGAAGCAGGCCCCCTGCTGAGCAGGGAGCGCCATGTGGGGCTCGATGCCAGGACCCTGAGATCATGGCCTGAGCTGAAGGCAGACGCTTAACCGACTGAGCCACCCAGGCGGCCCTGAATTTTCAGTACTACTTTTGTCAGAACTTATTTCTGTTGTTCCTGATTCATATATACCCAGTTGAATATAGGTGTGAGCTTAGATCGATAATGCCATTAGTTTTGTGTTTATTAGTAATGTTTTATTACCTACAAATACCAGTATTTATTCAAGAACTTTTTTTAATTAAGGATTTTTTTAAAAGCTCAATTTTTAAGGGGCTGATGGAGAGGTGGTCTGTGTTCATAGTGTCCATCTCCGCATGCACAATGCCAGATAACCTGTTTTTTAAACATTTTTCCTGTTTGACTACTTTCCACAAGAGTCAAAGTGATATCATGTAAACTAGCTTGATGATCTCCTAATGGAAAAGCAAAAACAAACTTCACCATTTTTCTCTCCATCTGGTCCTCTTGAGAACTGATTTATTTTACATTAATACTTACTTTATATCAGAGAGAGTTGATGGTTTGCTTTCTCTTACCTCTTAGATATCATGTTTAGGTATTACTACAAATGAAAGAATGAATGCTAGAAGATACAAGCACTTTAAAGTCACAACAACATCTATTGAAAGCCCGTTCAAGTACGTACATATTTATAAATTTAATATTTTCTTTTGCATATAACTTAGCAAATATCTAGTGAATACATCAAAGAGAAATATCATCTTTAGGTATGCCAGTAGGATATGAAACAGGGAATATTTCTTTTGCTTAGCAATATGTAAAATAGCTTATAAGTCCTGAATTCTAAGATTTCTGCCAGACATAGCATTAGGTTAGTTTACTATAACTTCATCACATTATATAAATTTGTGACATTCTTTTTTCTTAGTTGCACAATCCAAACTCTATTGACCTACTAACATTTAGTATGAACATATATTATTATACATTAACATACAGCTTTAATATTGCCATAAGTTTCTACACATTTTCATTGATAAATGAATGTATGCACAGAATTGAAATATGATTTTAAAAATACAGTCAATTGAAATTCATATTTAGCGAAATTTTCTAGACTGTAAGCAGCTACTTTTCAGTTTGAATTATTTTATTTGCCCTCTGCATGACACAAAAATTTCCATACACAGTTTTATTTTATTTTTCTTTTTTAAATTGAGGTATAATTGACATATAACATTATATTAATTTCAGATGTACAGCATAATGATTTGATAAATAAGTCTGATAACAAACATGGTCACGAATTTTTTTTTTTCTTGTGATGAGAACTTTTAAGATGTGTCTTGGCAACTTTCAAGTGTGCAACAGAGTATTACTAATAGTCACAGTGCTGTTCATTGTATCCCCATGACTTATTATTTTATAAGTTTGTACTTTTTGACTCCCTTCACCGATTTTGCACACACACCACCCTCAGCCTTTGGCAACCATCAGTCTATTCTCTGTTTCTATGAGTTTGGTTTTGTTTATTTGTTTAGATTCCATATATAAGTAAGATTGTATGGTTTTTGTCTTTATCTTTCTAATTTATTTCACTTAGGATAATGCCCTCAAAGTCCATCCCTGTTGTTACAAATGGCAAGATTTCCTTTTTTATTGCTGAATAATATTCTGTGTGTACACACACACACACACACACACACACACACACACACATACCTCATTTTCTTTATCCATTCATCCATCGATGGACGCTTAGGTTGTTTCCATGTCTTGGCTGTTGTAAATAATGCTGCAGTGAACATGGCGGTGCATGTATCTTTTCGAGTTAGAGTGGGTTTTTCTGTTTGTTCCTTTTTTAATTTTTTGAGCATTTGTGGGGTTTTTTTAAAATAAATACCCAGAATTGGAATTGCTGGATGATATGGTAGTGCCATCTTTAATTTTTTTGAGGATTTCGTACTGTTTTCCTAGTGGCTGCACCAATTTACCCTCCCACCAGTCGTGCACAAGGGTTCCTTTTCTCCACATCCTCACCAACACCTGTTATTTTTTGTCTTTTTGGTAATAGCTATCCTAGCAGGTGTGAGGTGCTATCTCATTGTGAGTTTGATTTGCATTTCCTTGAAGATCAGTGATATTGGGCATCTTTTCATCTATGTGTTGGCCATCTGTATATCTTCGGGAAAATGTCTATTCAGATCTTCTGCCCATTTTCTAATTGAAATTCTTTTTGAGTTGTATGAGTTCTTTGTATACTTTGGATATTAATCCCTTTTGGATATGTGATCTGCACAGATTCTTTCCCATTCAGTAGGTTGTCTTTTCATTTTGTTGATGATTTCTTTTGCTGTATGGAAGCTTTCTATTTTGATATAGTCTCACTTGTTTATTTTGCATTTGTTGCCTTTGCTTTTGGTGTCATATTAAAAATTTCACCACCAAAACCCATGTCAAGGACCTTTACCACATGTTTTCTTCTAGCAGCTCTATGGTTTCGAATCTTGCATTCAACTCTTGAATCCATTTTGAATTAATTTTTGCATGTGGTTCAGAATAATGGTCCAGTTTCATTTTTTTGCACTTGGCTGACCAGTTTTCCCAACACCTTTTATCAAAGAGATTGTCCTATTCATATATATGTATATATATTTAAATATATAGATCTAATCTTACATTTAGTTTGATGCTGAGAAGAAATAGTTTCCTAATTATATGAAATATTTAAAACTTTTGAATTTTACTCAAGCTACTTGTCTACTACCTTCAAGCCTTTGTAATGCTATTAATTATTGCATGCTTCTGGAAAGCATACAAACTTTTAAATAAAAGCAAAAATAAAGGAGTCTGTTGGGTAGTTTTGAGAATTCTCCCATGGGTACAATTATTATATAAAGTGAAAAACTGTGACTGCTTTTCCAGAGGTGTTCTTGAAGTCCTAAAATTCCCTGAACTTATCCTTGACATATCTTTTCTTCAATTGTTACTTTTAGATATGTTGCCAGCTTCATGCTATTTGTAATTATTTTGTGTTTTACTTTCTCAATTTTGGATATAGTTTGTCTCCTTGCCAAAGAGCCACCCATTAAGGAAAGGTTTTATCAAAAATTACATGAGACACAGGAATGAAAGAAATGCAGATTTGAATAACTTTAAAATATTGTGTAACCCATTAAATTAGCAAAAGAGAAAAGAAAAATTAGTGTTGGCAGACCTGTGAAGAAACACGAATGCATATGTATTTTGTAGAGTTATAAACAGGTTATTTCTGGCAAGTAACCTGAGTTTTTAAGTTTAGAAAAATTATATTTAACACCAAAATTATATTAAACTCATATATTAAATTATTGTACTAATAGACTTTTTCTTTTTCTTTTTGTTGGGGGGGTGTTTTAGCCATGGATGTGTAAGGAATATTATAGACTTCTTTGAATTTCGATGCTGTGGCCTCTTTCGTCCTGTTATCGTGGACTGGACCAGGCAGTATACAATAGAATATGACCAAATATCAGGATCTGGGTACCAGCTCGTGTAGCAACATCTTTATCCTATGAAGCATATTGCTGAGTGGTGCCTGAAAATTGTGTCTGTCCGTGTCTCTCTCACACTCGAATCCACATTTTTTGAACAATAGCATGCTATATGTAGGGCTAACAGTGAATTTTACAGTCTTTTTTTCAACACTTTTATTAACAAAAGTAAACATGGACAGAGCACACTGCCACTTCTGGGAAGAATAAAGATCATAAAAGAAATTTAATGGTTCTTAATGTGGGAATTCACAGCATACTCAACTTTTTGCTTTTGTTCTCATAACATTTTTCATTAATAAAGAATGAACTTATTCTGTTGATAGACATGGTATACTGATCAGAAATGTTCGATTCTAGCTAAAACTAAATTTATGGTATACAGCTAAATTTTATGATGCAATCTACTATGACTATTGCATTTAATTCCAGGAGAGTTGTCTTAAATTGATTCAGGCTAGTAGTATGTACATTTTAGAATGTACATGTAAATACTGTGATAAAAATCATGTGGTTTTATTAGGGATCTACTGTAATATGTCTTCAAGGGCACAAGAAATAATGTTCACAAAAATATGTGCTAACAATATTTTAATTGCCATCAGCTGTTGCAATGCTGATATATTTCTAGTTCAGTGAAATAATTTGTAGTAACCTTGCTCTGAGGTTTTATGGTCTGATAATAAAGCACTTGCATGAGTATAGTAAGTCATGTTATTTTGTTCAAACTTAAAAGCCCTACTAAGTGCATGATACACCTCATAGAATGTATACTAGCACATACTATCCAGTAAAGCATAAATTATAATTTAATTTGATGGCAAACAGTCCAATTTTTAAGAGTTGAGGTAATTTCAAGGCAGAACAAATAAGTTAATGCAAAATTCTCAGTAATAGAGATAAGTGGATATACTTCTAGAATTCTGAGCTACAAAATAAACTGTAGACAAAATAATGGAATTTAGCTAAAGATGGAGCATGATCTCTGTACATATAGCACATGTGAATAAAAGAAAAGCTAATGGTATATTCTGGTTTTTAAAAAGTGACCTATCAGAAAGAACTTAATCCTCAAGATTATTTCAATTTTCCCAATATTGAATGTTTTAAAATTTGTTAATGCTGTCTGAAACAATTTCAGAAGGATTTTCTTCTTGTTAAATGTGATGCACTGATCAATTTTTGTTGCAGCATTTCCATACTCTCACGGTGAACTATTAGTCACTGCTTCCATAAATATTGTTTACAGAGTGAGACTTGGTTTAGTCCTCTTAAGTGCTGTAGCAAACTGTGGTTCGAGCAACCTGTGGCAAACCTGTGAGAGGGAATGGGCTCGGGGGAGGGTGGGAAAAGGGTGGTCAGACTGCTGACAGATCCTAGACCAGTGTAAAGATTGTGTATCTGTATATAAATAATTTATCAAATAGTTTTCTCTTTGTGTCTCTATGTGTTAGTGTATTTAAAGCTGCTCATTTCATTTTATCCAACCAAAAAGAAAAGGGAGATAACTAATGAGCTTCTAGTGATGTTCAATATTGCTGTTAATAGGCATTATACCCTGCAAGTTCACTGCATGTCTGATGCTTGGTAAAATTAGTATTCTCTGTAAAATGCAGATTACAGGTATTAAAGCAATCTAGTGGTATACACGCCCCTTGCCTTAGTAAGAGGAGCAGTGAAAATGTATATAGTTGATGTTCAGTATTTCCAAGTACCATTTTTATATAGTAGTTTCTTTGACCATAAGTCACACATCAAAAAGATTACCTTTAGTGTATTTGAGTGTTTTAATATTAGAAAATTGGCATATGTACTTTATTTTTGAAAAGGGAAAGATGGGTGTGGGGTGGCAATAGAATTGTGCCATTTTGTCATAGAATGTAAAAAATTGGTTAACTTTACAAATGTCTCTGCTAGTTTTGACTACTAATTGGGGGAAATTTTAGATAATTTTTAAATTCAAAGTTATTTATAAAAGGCTAGAATTTGTTTTAATTTTTTGTATTTTGAGCCACTTCACGTGAAGACTCAGTTGCAATTTTTATTGAATACATTTTTATTAATAGTCGAATACAATGGTGGTATTCTCAAGAGTTTGGATAAGAGTGTTGTTACCATGTTCTTTCTTTGTGGTACAATATTCTTTTCAGTGCAAAAGAGATGTCTTTCAGTTAAATGGAAAAAATACTTTAGCTCTGTAAGTACATGAACATATTAGCAAGGTTAATGCTTTAGTACTAACCATCTCACAGTACCGGTGAAATCTATAACTTAGAGATGGTCAGATGGTCAGGAGCCAACTATGCAGCAGTGTACTGTACCGTCTGTTTACTTATTTTGTTAAGTCGTGTGTGTGGAACCAGCTTAACCCAGTTCTAAAGTTGTGTATGAAGGTGACCCTTTTGGGAATAGTTCATATCAGCTTAATTGGATACTTTTAGCAAATAGGAACTTACTTCTCAGCCCTGAACATGAATTACTTATTTGGAGGTTTTTTTTTTTTTCCTCATATTTTTTGTTGTTCCCAGGAGTTTATTTGAAATATTAATAGGCATAAAACAGCATCATTATACTTAAGCTGTGGGTATTTTTATTTTATATTTTCTTTATTTATAACTGTGCCAAGTATTATTTTGCTACTTACTGTGTTACTCTGTGGAAAGAAAACCTGTAAAGTGTTTAATAAATTAGCTCTCCTTACATAAATTAAATCTGTCAAAATTTTGTAAAATATTAATCAGAATAAATATTGACTCTTAAGTGTGTGCTTGTTTGTTATTTCTCTCAGTTCACTCCAAGAAATTGATGAAACACTGGTAGTGGTACCTGTGATATGAAAAGATTATTCTGTGTATTTATATCTGGGTCAGGACTAGAAATTAGCAAAAGTAAAGGGTGGTGGTAGCATTCTTTGAAAATATCCAGTTCTGCATGTATGTTATGTACGTGTGTGTAATTAATACTTTTTAAATAAAAGGAATAAATTTTTCTTTTAAGAATTTTGGATTCCATAGAGTAATTAGTATGCTCAGGGATTGTATGAATCTCCAAGTTTTAAATATAGTAAGTGTCTAAAGACACTGCGGTAAAATTTTGGAAAGGGAAACCTACCAAACATTGATCTCAGTTACTTCAAAAGCTGTGCATGACAACTTCTTTATTGGGGAATTTAAAAAGCAAAATTTGTGAAGGAACTCTTTCCTGCCTGTTCACAGGATTGTTTATGGTTTAATTGAGAACCCAGTGGTTTTAATATTTTCAGATTGGACTGATACTCATTTCATAATTAGTTTATGATCTTTAAAGTGATGCCTCCAGAGCTGTATAGAACTCAAGTAACAATATTTTGAACAAGTGTGAAAATGAAGCAAATTCTACAGCAAGCCATCAGTTTTCATTGCAGGTGCTTTTCTCCTCATCATTTGAGTCTCCCCCAGCCCTTTCCGGTTTGGTAGATTGTACTATGATAAGGATATCTGGTTCTAAGAGTTTATAGAGATAACTGGAAACAAGTGATACATGTTAGGACAAGAAGTCTTAGCTTCTTGTCAAAAAGTAAATTTTCAGTTCCATAAAGTTGTTGGTATAAGAGTTATTTATTAAATGTCTTTACGTGATATATAAAATAGAAAAGTCTGTCATTCCAAGTGGAATATTCAGAATGTTCCTTGATCTAGGTCAGCTAGATAACAGACTCCAGGAAACCAGATGTGCCTTTTAGAAAACCTTTTGCCTTTGGAGTATGAATTTTTTGCTCAGGTAAATTTTATAAGAATACCTATCATCATTTATTTGGATTGAAAAATACTTTTTAATAGACAGCAGTGTTTCTAGTACTCGGAAAGAGGGACTGTTTCCATTCAAAGCATCAGAAAGCCTCATTGCTGCTGGGGCTGCTTGGATCTGTAGGTTTACAGTTTTCATCAGATTTGGGAATTTTTCAGTCATTATGTCTTCAAATATTTTTCCCCCCCCCCCCCCAAGTGCGCTTTTAGGAAACTCCAGTTACACATATATTAGGCCACTTGGGATTGACCTACAGCTCACTGATCAGTTCATCTTTTAAATTCTTTTCCCCCAGTGTTTAGATGGGATCATTTTTATGTCTTTAAATTCACTGAAGTTTTTTCATTTATATTGTTTAGTCTGTTGTCAATACCATTCAGTGTATTTTTCATCTCTGACATTATAGTCTTCACCTACAGTGTTTGAGACCATTTTTTATATCTTCTGTATCTCTACTTTTTTGGAGATATGGAATAAACTTACAATGAACTTTTAATATCCTTACCTGCCAATTTTCACATCTAGGTCACGTTCAGTTGGTTTTGATCTTTCTTCATTATTATGGATTGTATTTTCCTGCTTCTTGGCATGACTAGTAATTTTTGATTAGATGCCAGACACTATGAACTGGGTGCTGGATGTTTTTGTGTTCCTACAAAAAGTGTAGAGCTTTTTTCTGGGATGGAGTTATTTAGAAGCTTCAATCCTTTCAGGTTTTATTGCTAAGCAAGATTTGTTAGGCAGGACCAGAGCAGTGTTCATTTTGGATTAATGATTCCCGATTGCTGAGGCAAGCAATATCTGTGTGTTCCATCTAAAGCCCCATGAATCGTGTTTGCCCATCTCACTGGTGGGAATGAATAGGCACTATTCCCAGCTCCATATGAGCACCAGACTTTGTTATAAGCTTTTCAGTTGGTTTTTTTCTCTGGTCTTGGATAGTTACTTTACATGTATGCACTATCAGTACTCAGCTGAAGACTTGCAAAGTGGGGGTTGGGTCGTGGTTTGCATGTTCGTGGAGTTTTCTGTGCAGCTCTCTCCAGTCCCTTGAACTCTAATTGCCTTGGTCCCTCTGGACTCAGCTCAGTCTCAGACTTGGAGTGCCTTCCAGCCCCACCTGTGTTCTCCCTCTTTGCACTCCAGCTCCAGCCTAGAAACTCCCAAAGCAGTTAGCTTTGCTAATCCCAAGACTGATCTCATTTTCCCCATAACTCTTTTTTGTTACCTGTTGTCGAGTGCCTGAAAACAATATTTTTTTCATACAACTTGTGGTTTTGGTTGTTTCAAGTGAGAGGGTAAATCTGGTCCCTGTTGTTTTCACTTTGGTTTAAGTAGAAGTCTGAGTTAATACATTTTTTAAAATTTTGTTTTAATTTCTAACATGGACAATATTGGTAGATGTAATTGGTCATAAGCAAAAGCTCCTTGGGGTCCTTAGTAATTTAAGAATATAAAAGCATCCTGAGATAAAAAAGTTTGAGAACCAGTGGTCCAAACCAACATTTCCCAGTGCTTAAGATGTTAGTGGCCCCATGGACAACTAATTTGGTATAAGGCTCTCAAGTTAAAGCAGACTTCTCAACCACAGGCTCGCAAAGCCTTCAATATGCTAGTGTGTGACGTGTGTGTATGACATATGTGTGTGACATATATATATATATATATATATGACTTTATGAGATACATATATATGTGTATATACATGTATCAATATGGATTGATAGCAATACTTGCTAAACTCAACTGATCTTGAAGACTTTTTGGAACTAAAGTTGCCAGCAGTCCTCCTCAAATATACCAAACCAGCACAAGAGACTAAAAACATCCCAAATGGGTCATTTTAAAAGTAAAAGTATATATTTCAATACAGCACTTTAATATCACATTTGGATTATTTTGAGGCTACCTATTGACTTACATCCAGATGTTGAAAGTGATTCATCACTTTTAGAGTCAGAACAGTCTACCCAAAGCCAAATTCCCTTTTCTGCCCTGGAACCACTGGTAACTAATTTTATAATCTGGAGGTGTTTTGTCATGGCTCCCAGTTTAAGAATAATTTAAATATGAGTGAATGTCTCAGTTGTTTATTGGGTAGATATCAAATTACTAAGCACCTGGCATTTAGAGTGTTTTCCTCTTAGGTAACTATGCGTATCTCCAATTTTGGAAACTTGGTAGGTATGGGAAATGGTTCTGGGTGGGGAACAGTTTAATATATGCATTTTGGTTATCTATAGCTACCTAGTCAACCACTCAAAAATTTAGTGGCTTAAAACATATTTTTGTTCACAAATCTCTAGTTTGGTCAGGACTCAACAAGAATAGTATACTTTGTTCCACTTGGTGTCAGCTGGAATGGTTCAGAAACTGGGGACTGGAATAACCTGAAGGCTTGCTCACTTACATTGGTTGATACTGGCTGATGGTAGAGATCTCAGCCAAAGCTATGGCCAAAATATCTACATGTAGCCTCTTCATGTAGTTTGGGCTTCCTCAAAGCATGGTGGCTGAGTTCCAAAGAGTAAGCATCTAAAGGGAAAGAGGCAGGCAGAAGCTGTACTGTCTTTTCTAACCTAGTCTTGCCCATCATATTGTCCTAAGTTAAAAATGGGTCACTAGAGTTGGCCTTTCTTCAGAGGGAGGGAGGGAATTAGTCTTCATATTTTGATGGGAATGTCCAAGAATCTGCGGGCAGGTTTTAAAACTACCACATGGAGAATTAGAAGTTACTCCGTAACTCTTCTTCAGTTCAGCCTTATCTCCATTTATTGCTGATTAACTTCCCCAGTCTGCTTAACAAAAAGGCCTTCCCCTCTGCCGCAGTGGAACTTGCCTTATAAGACAAATGTGTGAGATGCTCAAAGCTATGATACATGGATTCTTTCACTTAGTACATCCTCAAGATTGACTTTCCACTGTTTCTGCTTATGTTTTTGATGTCCTACATAGCACACCCCCTGTAGCTTTTCAAAATAAGCAATATAGTATGTTAAAATAGGCTTTGGAAAAGATTCAAATGGGCTCATTGATCATGCTGGTTCAGTTTTACCAATACACGTTTACAGACCAATTTCACACCATACCCCTGAAAAATAAAAGATTGGATTGAGTCTTTGATAAAGAACTAAAAGTTTCTGGGGAAATAATGAAAATATTGTGTATACATAACATACTCCTTTATCTGAGCCAGCTAAATGTGCCAGGACAATGCAACATTCTTTGCAACTTATGCAGGATTGAAATGTTTGAGAAAAGCACTTCAGTTTCCAGGATTTATAAGATACCATCTATCAGGTCAGAATGGAGTCTTAAAAAAATCATACCAAGCCTCAGATTCTAAAGTTGTCCATAGGTAGCTGTTTGTAACAATCTATCTTTAGATTTAGATGAATCAAGAGTTTCTCAGTGTTTGGTTTAACAGTGTGCTCACCACCCTGGGTCATTGTGCCTTTCTGAGGAGCTTGATGACCAGAACTTAGAAGGGCTTCTGTGGCCCCACTTCTAGAGAGTTTGCTTCTGCTTCTGTAGGGTCTAGGAGTCCACCTTTTAATACTTCCAGGTGATTCTAATGCAGGTTGTCTAGGAGCCATGCCTTAAAGAGTGAGCAGAGCAGGCAGGCAGGCGGAGATGCTGCTGAATCCCATCTCTGAAGAGCTAGAACCCGTTGCCTAGCAATCCTCAAACTTGAGGCATACTTGCCAGGTTAAAAGAGATCTTTTCCAACAGCCATAATGTAGACATTAGCGTAGTAAGTCAACTGTGTAATGGGGTGGACTCTCTTTAACCACTAACATGCAGGTAGGGACCTAAGTGACTCTCCACTAGCGGAAATCACAGCAGCTTCTCCAAAAGGTTAATTGAAAGACACTGAACAACCAAATCAAGCTGAAATTTTATTTAAAATGTAAAAGAAACAATTCTGGAAAATGCTGATGAATGAAGCAAAAGGATACAGTGCTCTCTTCCTGCTAGTCAGCCAGCCAGCATATCCATGTACAGGACGACAGACAGTACTTAAGTGCTGGCAGAATTTCACAGTTTAGTGTTGGATTATCTGTGCCTAGATGATGTAGAGATTCTCAGTGTGTGATCTTGGTTCTGGGTTTACACCTTTACTGAGCATGAACAAGGGCTCCTGCTCCTTGGCCATAGCCAAATCCCTTGGGCCCAAAGTTCTTTGCATAGCATCCTATGAAAGGAAAGGGAGAATTAGTGGAAGACCATTAAGCTTTGCTAGCATTGCTTAAGACCCACGAAAGGGCAAACACTTGTAAGTTAAAAAAAAAGTCTGCCATGCCCAAAAGAGTTCAACTTATTTAAGATCTAAAATGAGCAATGTAGGGGTGCCTGGGTAGCTTAGTTGGGTAAGCGGCTGCTTTTGGCTCAGGTCATGTTCTCGGTCCTGAGATCGAGCCCCAGGTCAGGCTCCCTGTCCAGTGGGGAGTCCGCTTCTCCTTCTCCCTCTGCTCCTCCCCCTGCTTGTGCTCTCTCGCTCACTCAAATAAATAAAATCTTTAAAATAAAATAATTAAAATGAGCGATGTAATAAATATAGCTGTAAAGGCAAGTCCAAACATTCTGATTCCACAGTATTCAGCTCATGGTTCCATTTGAGTTACAAGCATAAAAGTCAGGCGGGCAAGTGACATATTTGTCTATTACCTTCATGTATTCATATGCTTTGCTGAAAACATAAATTTGAAAGAAGACTCTTTATAGTGAGGGGTTTTTGTCTTATTTGTTGGGGAGTTTAAAATGACCAGAACTTAACTTTATTGTATCATCTCAAATTGTTCCGTGGTTCTCTGTTCTTTGTAAGCATCTCTAGATCCTTTATTTTTAAATTCGCTAGTGGCAATCCCACCTTTCCCTGTTGTCAGAGTTTTTGTTTTTTTTTAATGCTGGTGACATTTCCTTAGCCAGTGACCAGTGTGGGATATTCAGATGGACAGTAATAACAGAAATTAATTTTACCTTTACAATAGATTTCACCCTCTTTCTCAGTCAGAGTTGTCGATTCAAGACTCTTCCCACACTTGGCACACCGGAAACAGTTTTTGTGCCAGGGCTGGAAGAGACAATTAAGTTTGAGAGTCGGTTTCTTGCAGTATAGGTTAGACGCTGCAGCAAGTGGCTCGCAAAGATCAAGCCGACTCGAGCTCCTGACTGCTGTGGTTCAACTCCAACAAAAAGCCTGCAACTGGACCTCCCCATACCTACATTCTTGGTCACCTCCAAAAGGGCCGAGTTCAAACTTCATTCACAGAGGACACGGGCTGGGAGCCATACCACGCAAGGGCTGTTTCCCCAAGAGCGGTCTCAGCCCTTGCCGCAAGCACAGCGTGCTCCTTTAAAGACTGCCTCTTTGATGGCTGAGAACAGTTGCAGCTCAGAGAGGTGAAGTGGTCAAGTAACTTTCTCAAATGCACACAACAATGAGCATTGGGTATCCTGATCCTGGTTTCCCGCTACCTGGAATAACCCGCAGAGTCCAGGTGTGTTAACAACCTGTAGGTGCACGCCTTATGAAAACAAGTTTCTTTCGAACATAGATGTGATCTGTCAGGTAACGGCATCACTTCAAAAAGTTAATGATTCAGATGGCGATCTGACTAAGAAAAATGTGAATCCAAGGCATTTATTTATTTCTATAAAAGAGTACCTGAAGGGGATGGGAAGGGGACAAGGGAGAAAGGGAACGGAGGGGTCATTCACGGCTACTAACTCAAGATAGCACTTTACCTTTCCAGCTCCAATTATCTTCTCAGCAGCATACACGGAATCCCCACATCTGGAACACTTCTCAGCACCTCCGTATTTCTGAGCAAATTTAGAAGTGTTTGGATTTGTTGTAGGTCTGTGAGGTTGAGCACTTGTAAAAAGGGGGGAAAAGGTAGGCAAGATTTACCAAAGGCCCCTTCTAGGCCCACAAGGCAGTTGCATAAGGAAGCTGGGATTTAACTGCTAAACTGTCCCACAGCTGGTGGCCTTCACTGAACTACTTACAGGGCAAAGAAAGAACTGAATCTCAGGTGCTGGCCAGCTGCTACTTTAACCTATTTATGGGCTCAATACTGCCCCCAAAAGAGAGATGAGGCCCCAAGCTTAAATGTCTGAGTCTAAAATCAGAATTCATTGAATCTCCAGTGCTTGCCTGTCCACTAAACAATTATGCTTTGCTTTATAAAAACCTACATTGGACGTATTTTTACCCCACATTCATATTATTGTTCATATTACCACTGGAATCACAGCTAGTTTTTTTTTACTTTATTAGAGTTTGAAAAAATCACTGTTAACCCAAGCAGTTAAACGTTTCTGCAAATAGTCAGTGGACTTAGGTAATCATCAAGAAAGTTAAGCATGATTTACAGATTAATTTCCTAATATATCTTAAGTAGGGGAAAGTGTGAGCAAACTGCTTTCTTCATGGAAAATATTTTAGAAAGTTTTCCTATTACCGTACGATGTTTACTTTTTCTCTGGATAGTGTTCTTTTTGTCACTTATTTATAAGTCACTGGGTAAAACTCTGTTTTCCTTGCCTTCTGTAATGTTTTCCTCCTTCAAGATGTAGGTGTAGCTACTCTGCAGAACACTGTTGTGGGCTCTGAGATTTAAAGGCCCCTCTCAAACCTTACAGGTCAGTTGAGTAGATAAGGGGACAACAGCTCAGCAAAAGATACAAGTGTCCCATTTTTCCTAGTGAAAAAACAGGGTTTTTTTCCTTCCTGATTATAGTTTAAGTTACATACATATTTAAAATAAAATGTTAATTTAGAAATACTGCCTTTTCAGCAGACAATGTATTCAAACTCTTCACCTGTATCTTCCATTTGTTCATCTTCACTGTACCCATGTCTGGGCCATCTTACGGTTTGCTACACCTGAGGGGTGTAGTGAGGGGTTTCATATACAGCATTCTTTGAATCATGTTTGCTATGGCCAATGGAAATTTTATTCTATCCAACAAATACCAGTATATGACTGACTCACAGTATTGGTGTTTCCAATTGTCCCTAATGTATGCATTTTTTTTTAAAATCTCTACAACCTACTGTATATACTTCTTTTTAAGAGTGATCTTTAAAAGCTATTCACAATGATATCCAACATTTGGAGTTAGGAGTTTCCCTGGAAAAATTTCCAACATATTATGTTAATAAGAACTTAATAGAGATCCTCTCCCACCTCCCTGCTAATGACATCACAGGGTATGGATAATTGTTTAACCTCATGAAAGATAAAGACATAGGGGCTCAGCTGTTACATAACTTGTTGGAGAGCTAGAGAAATAGTAAATGGGTGAGTCTGAACTGAAAAAAAGCAGTTCTGCCTCAACGAAATGTTCCTGCCCACACAACGCTGCCTCCCCAGGAGATCACTGTGAAGATATATGGTCCCCATGTTATCATTACCATGTCCCACAGGGTGCTCCAGACCACAGATGCCCCCAGAATTCAGTCACTAAGAGAGGCTTCTGGAAAAGGAAGTCTCTATATCTGGTCCTAGTATGTGGCCAGGCTAAGATGGGGAATAGGCAAGGACACAGACTGACAGGCCCGCATAGAGGGCTTGTCAGTTATTGGAGAAGGTGGAGAAGCAAGAGGAGGGTCCACTGGTCTTGATGACTTTCAAACTACAGCCACAATCACTGACTGACTTTTGGGATTATGGATCAATTTGGTTTCGTTTGGAGGAAGGTATATATAGATACATGTGTTTTGAAAGATTTGAAATAAAATCTTAGAAAACAAGAATGGATTTTAACAAGCTGGAAAAGGAGGGCAGAACAAGAACAATGAACTTCAACAAAGACCAAGGTAAGCTGGGTTCCCACAAGTGATGGCATGCAGCGTTGAATGAGTCAGCCCTTGTACAGCTGGTGCACAAGGCACCATGGCTCAGAAACTCTGAGAAACTTTGGGGAAAAAACCCAAGAACAGACAGGTGGGCCTCAATGCAGTGGAAAGAGCACAGGTATGGGAGCCAAATGGACATGGAGTCAAATCCTGGCTATGTCACTTACCTGTGTGACCTGAGCCTTTCTGTCCTGTCTATAAAATACAAAGTATCTAAACTCAGAGTTACTGTAAGGATTATATAAAATGAACATAAATGTTCAGCAGACAATAGACACAAGTTTTTTCAGGCATACCATAATGTACTGTGTTTAAGATCACATAGCATAATAAAAAATTATTATTAAAAAAAAAGATTTGGAGTTACACTAGGTTAATTTCCAGGCTCCAGGATTAACTAGCAATGTGACGGTAGGCAAATCACTTCATTTTCATTATCTAAATTTGTTGAGTGAGATGGGAAACCCTACCCTGTTGGGTTGTTGTGAGGATTATATGAGGTAACGTGTTAATATTGCCTACTGGCCAGCTCACGGCATGATTAACGGTCTTGTCCGACAAAAGGCGATCTTATTGGAATATTACACCAGTTTTGGCCTCTTCAGTATAAAATGGATGTGAAAAATGTGAAGGGAATTATTGGGCCAAAATAGGAATTAAGAGGAAATTACAAAGGAAAAAATTATGTAGCCTGAACATGAAATACTAAGTGAAGTTGAACAGAGTTAGCACCTTGCTATTTTGGTCCTGGAACCTTTAAAATTTAATACTAATCTTTCAATCAAAAACAGGAAATAATTTCCATTTTTAAGTAAGAATATATACGTTAGAGAAAAGTCATTGCTTGGTGAAAGATTCTTCCATGGAAGGAGTGACTGAGGACTTTTCACTGACTGCTTAATTGAACCTGAGAAATGCATCTCATAAGTCAGCTACTACATTTCTGTATCATTTGATTTCGTGACATCTGGTCTCCAAAACGCTGTGAGATGGAAGTAGATGTAAACCATGTACTTTTGAGAACATGACTCCCTGATACACCAGAGAATGCTACAAAATCAAGGCTAGAAATCACTGCAATGATCAATAAGAATTTTTTTTAGGTCCCAAACTGTACATTTCAAGCTTAAAGAATAGTCACTCATTTATACTAGAAAATTGGAGAAGTTTTGTGTGCTTATTTTAAGCTAAACATCTGTTCTGTCCCAGACTCCTGTTCACCAAGCAATATTGTCATGACTCCTCTCTGAAGGTAACAAACGGGGTCCTAACTCACCTCTCTGGCTTGATGCCCAGCCTCTCACCCCGGTCCATGTTGAGTGTGCCAGCGCCCTGCCCGTAACCGTAGCCTTTGGGCCCATACTTCTTTCCATAGCAGGATTTGCAGTAGATCTCCTCATCATGAATTGCCACTGTTGTGCTATCTAAATTTTTCCTGCAAACCACTGGGGGGGAATAAGTTAGACCTTTAGAAACACGCCAGAGATGCCTTTTTCCTTAGAACAATGGTGGCCCTGACACATGGTCTACAAATGGTAAAGGCATAGGCTCTCTCACATTCCTTTTTCTCCTGCGGTTTCCCAAACGCCAGGGATGGCATCTGGACTGGGTCAGCTACAGCTGAGGACGATTTGCCTTTCTCCATGGATAGGATCGTTGTTTCAGAAACATATCAGAACTTTAACATCCGGAAGCCTCAAACTTTTCTATAGGCTTGGCCTCTCTAACAGAAGGGAGAGAAGTTTCAGAGATGGCTATAATTACATGAACAAAAGGAACACAATTAACACTTTGCTCCCAACACTCGACACAATCTTTTCTACCTCTTCTTCTCAGTACTGTGAAATCACAACCTAACAAAGAACAAAAGGGTAGCTGAGTGCCTTGTGGGAGTTGGCTCTGCAGCCCTCCTCCCCTAAACAGCACCCCCTGGAATAAAAATGGCTTTAAATACAGAATTGTAGTTTTCATCACGAGTCTAGAAGGAAAAAAGTGTTATTCTTTCATCTCACCACTGGCTTCTCCGGCAGTGATGAGTATGTCTGAAAATCGTAAAGTGGTTTCAAGTCTGCATTTGTGTTTTCTTCTGTCCCCAATGAGAATGCATTCTTTCTTGATGGTTTTCTTGCCACAAGACATTTCCACGTATCCCACTTCATAAAACTGCCAAATGTCATCATGTTTTACCCAGACATTATTTCACTTTCTAAAACTTCACTTAAGCTTGAGAAAAAAGGAAACTGTGAGGGAACCTGCTGGTAGCACAGCTGGGCAGCTGGAGATCCAAGATTAGTAGACAAGGGGATTGTTTCCCTCCTATTTCAAAGGGTTGGGGGGAAAAATGCAAGGAGGAAGAAAGGAAGGACAGAAAGAGAGGGTCAGGGAAAGGTGACTAGCTGCATAAAACAGTTAAAATCACAAAGTTTCTGGTAAGACTACCATCTTCTCTGGTAGAACAGAATGGTGGCGTCATCTACTCTGGAACCTTGCTGTTGAGGCTCAAGACTGAAATACATTTGCTGGAAGGCCCCGTTCACCCAAAACCATACATTGCTGGAGAACAAACACCCTTCACAGAATACGTAAAAATACAAAAACTGTTTCAAAGACCACATATCTATTACCCAAAGCAAGTTCATGAAAACTTTAATATTGTCCTTCCTTCCCTCCGTTCTCATGTCTCTTCTCTACAGTAAAATTCTCCTAGGTTTGCAAACTGCTCTGAATTATATCCTTAAAAGGCTTTAAGTCAGCAGAGACCAATACTCGGAAGTCGTAGTAAAATTGCCAGTAAAGAAGTTGACATTAAGTCAACAGTGAATTTATTATGGTGGAGAGACTATCATGGCCTAACGTAGACAAAGCTAAGAACAATTTCTAAAGTATCTGTATTTCTTCTTTGTTCACATACTCTTGGTTTCAAACTTGCTGAAAAACAGATTCCTTAAAAAAAAAAAGTAACTTTTAAGAGAAGAAATCCTTAAACTGGATCTGAGAAATGGTAGCTATTATGGGGGTATACACAGTAAACATATATTTTTATTCTTTGTAACTGCGACTTTCTGTTGTCTGTTTCTAGTTGCCTGCAAAACAGCTACACTATAAAAAGGTACTGATAAGTTGAAGGCTGGTGCCTAGAGGGAATAGGACAACTAACCAAACTTAATATGTGCAGTTTCTAGCAATAATTCTCACTGTACAGGACTAGAGCTATGTCTGCACGTTCGGGTGGGTTCCTCACGTTAACAAATCCCTCATCAAAGAAAATTTTGTCCTTTGAGTCAGAAGATGATTAACGAAGAACTTTCTGAAGCGGCTTCTGTCCTGCTTGCAACTGAAGACTTAGTTGTCACCAGAGGGGCACGCAGGGGGAGGGGGCCTGTGTCTCTGTCAGCCAAGTACTGTCTTTGGAGCCAACAGGTGTGTTTCATGTCCTACTTCCTGTTCTATCAGATACTGATAATTTCCCATCTAAAAATAGTAATAATTCCCAACTTGCCTTGATGGGATTTTCATACCCTACGCTCCTTTCCCTCAATTAGGACGTCAATAACCAGAAAAAACTCCGAATTTTCACTACCAGAGAAGAGAGGAATTTCACTTCTAGACATTTGATCTCAACGAATCGTGTGCCAAGAAGCAAGCAAGGAAGTTTCAAAGAGAAGGGGCCGCGCCAGGAGGAGAAAGCTGGAGTGGGTGCGGAGCAACCTGCCCCTCAAACATGGAGCCCAGCCCCTACTACGTGCCAGAAAGCGTGCCCGGTGCGGGCTAAAGACGACACTGAGCTCGTCGTAAAGCAAGGGAGACAGACGTGAGAACACGTAAAACGCAGTGAAGGCCCAGTGATGGCGAAGAGCGACGGGGACACAGCAAGGCCACGTGCAGCGCGTCACCCCTGCCGTCCTTGCCGCCGCGCCGAGCCTTCACGCTGTGCGGGACAGACCGGGAGACCCGCGGATGCTTCTGTGAGCGTGTTTGTTAACATCACCACAGTGCCTGTCCTTGAATAGGTAAATGGAGGCTTTTTACGACACACGGGCTCTGTCGGGGGCCGCGCCCAGGAGCTACTTACTGCACAGAAAGCAGCAGCGGTGGAAGCTTCTCCCGTCACACTGCACCTCTTCCGCGTGGTACACGGTCCTCCCACAGGCCCCGCACTTGTTGCCACCTCCCCACACGGGCATTCTGAAGGAACAAAGCATTCGTGAGAATGTGCCCACACCCCACAGACGCCTGAGCAGCTCCCGGCGGGCTGTGGAAGCCCCGCCGCCAGCCACAGATTCGGTTTCTTTACCAACTGCTCTAACCACACCTGGAAAGGCCGCCTGTCTCCGAAATCGCCCCTCTGACTGCAGCTCTTTCATCTGCACACTCGGGCTTGCCGGGCACAAGCCGTTTCCTGCAGGACAAAGGAGCCGCATTCAGAACGGCACAGGTCCCCAGGCACGACACAGCCGATGCCCCCAGCGTCCCGGGAGTTAAGAAAGGAGTGTGCGAGTGGGAAGGCCAACACTGGCGTCCCCCCACCCCCATCTGAATGATGGGCTCCGAAAACTCCGCTGAAGGATACACACTTGGGGAGAGGTTTTTATTACACGTTGAACTCATGGTAACACCACCGGATTCTTAACATATACCATACACAAGCTGTGACACTTCGGAGGGAGGAAGGAAGAACCCGTGTCACGTCTGTCTGCTGGAGTTGTGCACGACGACGGCATCAGCAGTCGTGTCCGGCCGCCGCGCTGTAACCACGACAAACACCCCTCCGGATGGCTGTGATTTAGGTTTCCGTGCGTCACTAAGCCCCAGGTCCCCAGCCCAGCCGGGACTTGTTCGCCCCTCTTTGACAGGCTTGTCAGTCCACACAGAAGGCGCGACCCAGCCCCCTCCCCGGCGAAGGGAACTGTCTGTCCAGTCCCTCTGAGCGGCCACCTCGGAGGGAGAGGGCGAAGTTTAAACCCTGCCGTCCTGCTGGGATGTGGGGCCAACCCGTTCTAATCTCCGTCCTCAACGAACCTGCCCACCCGGCCGCTGTTTACACCGCCCCCGTGGGGACGGCCAGCACAGTGGGCTGCCTCGGCAGTACAGAAAGTTGTCCTTCAAGGACCGTGTGTTTTGTCTGCCCTGCCCTGAGTAGTGGAAGAATTCCTTTCTTCCACACCATCATTTTCAGACTTCTCTTCTGTGAGGGGTACTTGCTGCCCGGGGTGGGGAGTGTCCTTGGATGAGATGTGTGCCTCTCCAGGAAACAGGCGGATGAGACACAGAGACCTCCTTCCTAACTGAGCGCGGCTAGCGAAACAAGGGAAAGGGAGGGCTGCTCCGCAGTCCACTGAAGAATCTTCAGTCCTTAAAAAGGAAGGTGGTAAAATCCCATCCTCCTGCCCATCCTACAGCGTTTAAATGATCCAGAACCCAAAGACTTCCTGAACACTGAGATGAGGCCTTTCTAAAAGCAAGTTGTACCGAATCAGTCATCGTGCTGGGCACATTTCTGGCATACGGCATTCTCTTGACCCTCTTCTGGTCACACCTTCCCCCAGATTTTCTCCGGGGAAGCAACCATCTCTTTCTTGGTCCATGCGGTTTAGAGAAGTATTTATTAAAATGTTGTCTCCCTGTGAAGGTCCACCGTGCCTGGTACCAATTCAAGATGAAATTCAGGTGAGAATTTAAAAACTTTAAACAGTTTTATGCCCCAACAATCAAGAGCATAATCAGTGGACTCATCTTGTTGAACAGCAATAGAACAGAGAATTAATCCGTACTTGGAAATTAAAACAAAACAAAAAATGGTCCTCTACCAGTTGGTTTGAGAAACACTTGTTTAAAGGGTATTGACTCTACCCTCTACTCAAGGCCTGGGCATGTGACTTGGTCACAGCAATTAGGTCACTGCGGTCCCCACTCCCCATCACAGTGATTGATGAGGGAAGGGACACATGACCCTAAGGCAGGTCAATGAAAGTTGAAACCCGGGGCTTTGGTTCAGGACTGTGTGAATGCAGGGGTGTCTAGCTGTCTAGCCATTGTAAGAAAAGAACTTAAGAATGAAGCTAGCCAGAAGAAGAGGTGGAGAGACTAGGTTTAGACTCTTTTCAGCTGTGTCTTATTTTATCCTGAGCGCTATGTGAGCCAATAAATTGCCTTTTTGAGTCATTTGGAGATGGAACTCCTTCCCTTGAAACAAACACATACGAAGGGGCCTGACTGTTACCACTAAACTGTTGGTCTCAGCTCGCAAAAAACCTACTTGCTTATTCAGACAGGACCAAGGTAATTCCAAGGGTCCACCAACGTCACAGGCTACTGTGAAGGCATCCATAGAAGATCAATAGCTAGCAACACAGAATAAATCTGTAAGCTTTCCTTTAGTAGTTGCACAAATCTGTTATTCCCTTCCCTGGAGACAGGTGCTCCATTGTTTAACTCCACAGTGAAATTTGAGCCTGACTGTAAAACCTCAGCCACAAAGCCCTGGCTCCAACGGCCTTCCACTGGCCTGAGTCTGGAGCGCAATTAGTAATATTGACTTTGCCCCACGGCTCCAAAGTTACCAGAGTTCTGGAATGCTCACAGGTGCCACAGACATCTGCTGGAAGTACCCTCGTGATTCCATAGGAAACCTAACACCAAATCCAGGCCCGTAGGTAATGACCTTACAATTACTTAAAATTGGATCCCAAGCATCAACAGCCCAGGTGGCTTTTGAAATACTTTGTGATTGTCAAGGCATTTCTCATCATATTAGAAAGTGTACTATTTAATATCAGCGTGTGTTTTACATTTCACACCTATTTACTTCGGTGCTATCACCAATAAGGAACCAGATTTTTATCAAGACTAATGCCCTCTTGGGTTATCTTTGAATAGCATTTAAAAGCATATATTTCAAAAACAAACTCATCACATTATGGTTATTCTCTATTAAAGAGCAGCTTGGATTTTTAAAAAGGGAAGATCTTTCCTTTCTTTATGTAATTCACAGTTACTTAAATTCACTTCTTGTAAGTCAAGGCTGATTTCTATTGCCCATGCCACACCAGCCAAATGAGTCACTTTTCAGGAAATACCCATCAAAGTGCTACAACATTCAGCCTTCTGTGTTAAAAGCCTTTTCCCCTCTAGGGTGGGGACCACATCTCTGTCTTCCCCATATAATCTGCCAGAGTACTTGGCACATGTCAAAATAACTTCTATTGTTTTAAGGAATTCTTCCGTTTTCAACCTGTCTGTACAATTCCCAGTCCGATCTTATGCTGATCAAGACAAAGGTAGCACTGGTCTATTCTCTTAGTCACATTTTTGGATTCTAAGTAAAATTTCCAAGTCATTAGCTTTTTAAAAGTTCCATCCAGTTTCAAGGCTTTCCTGAGGATTTCTGAATAAGCCTCTCTGTGGTCCAAGCAAACGGTATAATAGAGCATCCTCACAAAGCTTCAGCTGGAGTTATGCTTTATTTTTTATGTTGGATACTGAGTAGTTGGGTGTTCCTTATGGTATTCTCTATTTAGTGTGTCTGAAATATTTCAGAATGGAAAAAGAGAGGGAGGGGGAAGGAAAGGAGGGAGGAAGGAAGGTTGGTTTGGGTAGATCTGCGTTAACATCACTGTCAAAATGGTTGTGCAACCTTGGGCTTAGTTTTCTCATCTGTAAAATAGGGAAAGGTAGTTCTCTCTACCCAACGGACATATTGTGAAGATAAAAGAAGGCAGTAACCGTGAGCTTGAAAACAGAGGGGGCCTTCCATACTGTCCATCCTGCTGTAAGTACTCCGGTAAGGAAACCCATTATAGAAAAGCCTAGCACAGAGCAACAAACAGGGTAAAGAAAAAACTTAGCTAATTAGTCACTCATAAACCTTCTCTGGGGACATTAAAACACACTGCCAGTATAACGATAGTTCCATTTGTGGTGCCTAAGAAATGAAGTTCAAATTTACACTTTTAGGGTGAACCCCAATGGACGGTTCCTGATTTTGGCAGGAGGAAGTGTGATGATCTTCCATCTCTGTCACTCTTGGCATGGCTATGCACAGAAAAAACTCTGAAGCTTTGTGGTTCCTACAAGCCTTTGGCTGCACTACTCCACAACAGCTGCCATTAATCACAGCAGACTGGATCTGCACCGAGCAATCTGGGCTGCATGCCTTTCCCCGATCCCGTGCATTAATTTACAGAATGGTGAGAGGAGAAACGAAATCTCACTTTACACATATCGCGCGAAAGAGGCCAAACACAGGCTTATTCTCTGTTTCTCCGTCTGTTCTTTGTTTTTCGATGTCTGAAAGAGTTCTAACACTAGGATTTATCCACTGTGTTAGGTGAAAAGGCTTGGTTTACTCTGAACACCTATATGCAATTTCTCTTTGCTGCTTCTCCCCAGGCAAAGACACCACCCCAAATTTCATAAGACTCACCCCTAGAGAAAATTACTATCGTCTAAATCTGAGTCACCTTGTGGTAAAGCTACCTCATTCTCTAGATAACCACCAGGAGCCGCAGAACGACCACACAGACGGTTCTCACACCACCTGTTCTGCATGTAGCATCTTATTTTAGAATCTAAGTGTCTTGAATCCGCGAGTCTAGAGTCTACATGTCGCCACTTGCAGTTTAAGTTTTTTTGCTCCGATACTGGAGGCTTGGAGTGAATCTGTCTATAAACCTAGATTCTAAATACTTCCAGAAGCTTTGACATTTTATTACTACATACAGGGTGTTGTTATTACCCTAGAATCTGGCTAGAATCCAATTTCCTGAAAGGGAGATTTATTATAATCCAGTTTCATCTTGAGACACATCAAGACGGGTTGCTAGTGAAAGAATATGTAAATTAGTACCATTGTCCCAAATTACAATGATTTTTAACAGAATTTGAAAGTTGTAGTTAATTGGAAATTAAGCTTTACTCAATGCCCATTCTAAAAATATTTCCTTCTACTTAACCAAACTACCTGGTTAGTCTACTTCCCTTATCTAAGTGAATACCACTGAACCACGGATAGACTTCATGTCTTAGTGATCAGCTCCATGTTCCATTTGGCTCCTTCTACCAATGCCAAATCTTCAAGACAGCTCAGCCTGTTAATTAAGGGTGAATTAAGAGCATGGATTTTGGAGTCAACACAGTCAACACAGTCTCATTTCCTTCATATGTAAAATGAGGATAAATGTGCTTTTCTTATAGAGTTGTTAAGAGAATGAGACGAAAGCATGCTTATAGGATGCCTCCTCCATGTCTAATGAGATACTCAATATACTCAAGGTCAAGTGTTTTGCTTTCAATCCTCATCTCCCACTCATCTCATATGGCCCTTCCTTCATGATGCCCCTAATCGCTCCCCATCCGGGCAACTGACTTTCTGCCCTCCCTTATCCAGCTAAATCCTACCTTCTTTTCTGTATTGCAAGTAATTCTTCTACGGTAGGGGCAGCTAATACACACTGTACAATGTTTTCCTGTCTGAAGATTTCACATAAGTGTATTCATTCAGCATTTTATAAGCCATATCCTGGGTTAGGAACTTAGGCTAAAATGACTGGTTATAAGGAAGGGAGCAGGGAGCTCTGCTTTGGTGGTAGAACGATGGAAACAAATAAGGGCACTACGACAGAATCTATGACATAGAGGCATGTAGAAGGAGATTTGGAATGTCTGCAGGGTCTACTTGTACATGGATGGCAGAAACCGTTTCATCTTGTAGAGTTACTGATAGTGGGCTCCTGGAACCATGTTTGAAAAGATTCTGAAGTTCCGTCAAGATTCTGCATCAAAGGTGGCTGTGATTACGAATGTCTGCCACGGAAACCGTAGTGCACGTTGCAGCTTTGAGACATTCCTGGTGTAAGAGAAAGAGTGTGGAACTTAGATAGAAGGTTGAAAGTCAGTTAGCGACTCTGCGATCTTGGCCAAGTTCCTTAACCTCAACTTCCTCTGCTGTACCTTGGAAGCAGATGACAACCACGGTCATCGGGTGGCTGGAGGACTTAAGGAGAGAACATGTGTGAAGTACCTGGCAGAGAGCCTGTACTCCACAAACACCGGCTTCCTTTTCCTTCAGCAGCACTGCGGGGCCTGAATCTGGCTACCAGAAGCTCAGGTGTTAGGTGACCTGCTGAGGTCACGACCTCTGAACATGCAAATCCAGGCTCAACTCACTCCTGGTGACTCCACAACCACAAGCTGTCCCCCAAACTCCCACATCTGATGAATGGTTGAGACCATCTCAGATCACCTGAGAATAATCAATCCTCGAGTTACTGAATTACTGCCTTCCTCTCTGACCAGTCTTCACCGATTCAGCTCCCAGGAAGTGAGTGTCTTCTATGGGCCTTTCTCACACCCAAACTGCTACTCTGCTGCTGCCCTAAGAATCCCTCCTTCTCTCCAGTAAGTTCTCCTGTGTTCACCTCAGCCTCACCATTAATTACTAATTCTATATCCTGTTTCTGCTCTTGTCTTCAACGTGGGGTACAGCAAAATCCTTGACACGGATTTGGATACTTCCTGCCAAATCACATATTGCAATTAGAATGCAACCCGGCTATAAATTTGGTCACCATGACCCCCAGCATCTGCCACAGCAACCCACAATCTGTGCAAACTGCAAGATATTTAATTATTCAAACAATTTAATATTTGTGTGATTTTTACATGGAGTCAGACAGAGATTTATATGCCAAGACTACTGCTTATTTGCCAAATGATCTGATGCTGGTTATTTGATCTGCTAGTTTTCTCATTTTAAAAATGAAGATAATACTTATTTATATCATAAACTAGTTCTGAGATTAAACAATATATGGAAAGCATTTAGAATAGTGCTTGCCACATAGTAGGTAATAATAATTACAAATACTTATATAAAGTTTACTATATGTATTGCTTAAGTAGTTTACTTATACTAACTTATTTAACCCTCATAACAACGAAGGGAGACGTTATCACTATACCCATTTTATGGGTAGAGAAACTGAGGTATAGAGACATCAAGTGCCTTGTAACTATGAAACCAAACAAAATTACCAATTCAATTTAAAAATCAACACCAACAAAAGTCAAATAAGCTATAGAGTTTGTTTCACTGATGTTTTGCTACAACTACTGTTGGCAACACAAATATAGGACTGACTTCTCTGGTCTGGCACAGGTTCTTTTCAAATTGGGCATTTCTTGTACTATGTGAGGATTTGAATCTCTCTTCACTTATCTCTTTCAAAAGTACTGTGAAGCCACCATGAAACCTTCTTTCCTATAGTGAACCAGGAAGCTATTTGGCCCTAATATATTTATTACATAGCATCTGTCCTCTTTTTATTAGTGAAGGACAATTAGTAGTACTGTTGGCACGAGATAGTGAACAAAAAAGCAAGGAACCTGATATCCTCTGCAAATGATTCACAGTGTACTTCTGTTGGGTCTTCCCCTTGACTTACACCAAAACTTAAAATTTTTAACCATCAGAATTTGTGTCAGGTTCCACCACAATCTAGTCTGAGAAAACTCCCAAGTCAGGGTTCTTAAACTGGGACCACAGATCCCTTGAAATACTGGGGACTGGTGTACTTGGTACCACAGACTTTATTTTATGCACTTAAAAATATTTGGAAAAGGGGTTCAGACGTTTCACCAGAGGGCCAGAAGGGTTCACCACATAAAAACAGTTAAGAATCACCATGCTGGGTAATGAAGGCCCCAGGGGAGTCTAGAGATTCCCCACCCAATAGAAACCCAGGGATGCCATGCAAATACCAGCCCAGGAAATGACACAGTGCCTGGAGGAAACGTGTGAAAATCTGCAAAGGGAAGAAACCTGCCATCCAGGCAAGGCCAGGAGTTATGTTCAGTTGGCTTTCACTGAGAGCCATTTCCCCATATATTCAACAAAGTTCACAATAGTGTCTAATGACAAGGAATCTCTCCCTGGCTGAGCTGTGCTTTGTTCAAGGATCAAGATCAACGTGCTTTATGACAACCCTGGTGTACATGCGATTACAGCCATTTTATAAGATGAAGCAACAGAGACCAGAGAGTAAAGTAACTTGCCCAAGGTCATCAAACCAATGGGTGCTGGGGCTGGCAGGTGACCTGGGGACTGGTCCGTCCTGCCCTTTTCACCAGGCCATGACTCCTCACCTCTAGGAGGCTTGCTCTCCCCAGTTCATTTGATTTGCCCCATTCTTGGCAGAGAAGAAAAATTAGAGGCCCATATCTCAATGGCCATTTAGTGACAATGTTGAGGCTGGAGCTAGGCTTCTAAAGCTCCTCATTTATTGCCATTCCCTCTGTGCTATGCCACCATTCTTGCTGTTTTAGTATAAAATACAATTTCCCCAAATCCAAGTTATTTGGCAATTTCATCAGACCTCCAATGAGTATTGCTTTCATTACAGTATTTAGCATATCAATATTTGTATCAATCATTATTTGAACACATTTGGAGGAATTCATTAAAAATTTATGATCGAAAACTTAGATCAAATCTGCTAATATTATCTACTGCCTGAGTCCAAAGAAATATTTGTCCCCCACAATCGCAGTCTTACTCCTTCCTTTCTTTATTTAATTAACCAATACTGGCTCTGGTCCAACTGCGTTCAAGGCACCCAGGCAAGTACTATGAGTCTCAAAGACTGATGAGATGCAGATCCTGTCCTTGTAATTTCACTCTAAAAGAGTAAAGAAAAACTAGAATCCAGAGTAGAAAGAACACTGAGAAATACTGATCAAGTACCAGCAGCAGTCAACCTGAGAACAATAACCGGGGATAGTCAGGGTGGACCAGGGTGGACTTCAGAAAATCAGTTACAGTTTGGTATGCAGTTTTGAAATCATTTGATTCATTTTTAGAATCCATCGCCCATCTCTTTCCTGAAAAATCTGAGTCAAATTATAGCCAAATTTGTGGTTGTCCTATTTGAATTCTTGGCATTTCATAAGTAGAGCTTCAAAACAGGTTAATTAGAAAAGGACTAAAGAGACCTCTTTTACTGCCTGAGTTTAAAAAACTCCCCAAATTAAAAGATTCTCTATATTGAAAGCACATATAAAGTGAAAATGTGCTTAGTCTGCAGACTGCAAATAAAACAGGTTAAACATTTTGGGTAACTATTTAAACAAATATCCTTCAACAAACGTCCGGGCTTGGGGAAGGGGGTTGGAAGGTTGAGCGTCTTTCGGCTTAGAAACCCCCTCCCCCCAGGGGCTGCCTACGTGGAGCTTTGGAACTCAGGATGTGATTTTCAGGACCTGTTGCAGAATTTCACAACCAAGCATTCTTGCTTTCCTGTTTGTACCTGAATATAGAAAGTTCCGGAAAAAGCTGGGAGTGATCGACCTGATGTTTCACGGCTGTTCTTCAGCATATAAGGTTCAGTGCTTGGTGGGCAGAGACCACCAAACAATGGGGATGCCAGAAGCTCTGTACCACAGCAGCGGAAGGATTCTGGGCTCAGCGGGATGTGGAAGCCCCCACCTCGCTCCCAAGACTCCCAAAT